>NC_087200.1:93942090-94018610 GCF_015104395.2 Macrobrachium nipponense | reverse complement strand
GAGAGTGTCTGGAAGTTATTTTTAAGATATCCACCTGTATTTTTAGATTTCCCTACAGTTGGTGTTATTAATGGCTTACATCTTCATCCTTTTTTTGTGTGTGTGTGGATTTGGGGGTTTGGATGCAGTGTCTGTCATTTAAGTCTACCTGCCAGCATAAATCTGGCATTAGTTCCAAAGAGAAGTTCATCATCTAGAGGATGCTTTACTAATGCACCCTATACAATCCTTTTGCTACTTAATATGTTATAGTTGTTACAATCAAAGTGCTCTGTTATGCACATCACATAATTTCATTACGTCACCAGTCTGATGAGTCATGTCACTATGTATCATGTTCTTGTGTCATCTAGGCAGAGTTCCCACCTACCTTCATTTGCTTTCATAATGTCAAGTAGCACAATACATAATGTCATCTGAAATTTTGAAATGTTTAAACATGGCAATGTTGGTCTGCCTACATCTTTGTCCCATGGATTAGCGTTGTATGTACAATGAAGGGTTCTTCCCAAGTGTTGCTGTATTCCCCGTGTTTCAGTGTTACATTATGCAGCTGCACCTCCAGATAGCTACCCTATTAGCTCTGCTATTCTTCAGTATTGGCTTCATAGCTAACTAATGTTAACAAAACATGATAAAACTATATACTAGTTACTTTGTACAGAATATTAAAAAGCTTTTAAAGATCTATATTTATATTTTTTTGCAGTTTAACTTTAAAGGAATATCTCATCTCTGTTGCTTGAGTAGCTTATGGTTCAAAAGTTCATTGTTGAACTTCATCTTATATTCTCAGAATTACAGTATCACTTTTGCTTATTGTAGGAGACTCAGAGAATGCAGCATCTGGAGCTAGCCGTGGAAAGTTGACCAAAGGGGTTGGGAAAGCCATTGGAGAGAAACTAGATTCATGGAAGCCTCCTACTGTTTCAATCAAATGGAACTCACAAGGTAGGCAGAGTTCAAGTTACTCATATTACAAGTATAATTTACTCTATACCAACAGTCTGTTGAAGCTTTGTCCAGTCCAGTAAAATTCACAAAATGGATTGTTTTTAATTCAATATGCTCTAAGTTAAATTCTAGTGTACCTGGGTCAGGAGGTTCTTATCTGTACAATTGTTTAACTATTATTAACACTTTACTTGGTAATTCTTATTGTAATTCCCTTCCACACTAATCTTGAATAACCTTGATAGCTTTTAAAAAGTAGCCTCAAAACCAGTTAAAAACAATTATGGGGCTGTAAAAATTCCAAAGAACAACAAAAAAACTTCTTTCACTACAGTAACCCTTGTGCTTCCAGATAAAAAAAAAGACCCCCCCCAAAAAAAAATTTACAATGTTTTTGTAAGAACCAACAAATAAATAACAGTACTGTACCTGAAGCCAGTTTATGTTATTTCTATAATATAAAAAGGCTAGTTTGTGATATTTTTGCAGTATTAAGCCAACCTTATAGCTCTTCTAAAACTTGCCTTGGTTTTTCAAAGTAAATGATTTGTAAAAAGGGATTTTGACGAAGGAAAAATCTATTTCTGGGGGAAGACCTGTGTCGCCTGGTGAAATGTTCCTGTAGCACACATTTCCAGGTATAAATAGATGCTAAATATACCAGAGAAAAAGCTAAATGGAATGCTGAAGTTACTACCTCCAGCTCGCCCACTCATAAAGGATGTCGGTATAACACAGGGGCGTGGAAGCCACTACCACAGATATTCTGCCAATTAGAAGTCTCCTCTCAAAAGCCCTCTCTAGATAGGTGCCGTTACAACGTCCACCTTCCGCTTGCTACTACTACAACATCTGCCCGAAAGCTCATTCCTGAATAACACACCCAAGATAGGGCCAGCTAAAGGGCAGGGGACCAGGAGAAGAGAGGGATGGGTTCACTGGGCGACACAGGTCTTCCCCCAGAAATAGATTTTTCCTTCGTCAAAATCCCTTTTCTGGGTTTGACCTGTGTCGGCCGGTGAAATAGTATCAGAGAATTGGCCATACAAGCTTGGTAAATCACAAAATTTTATAGATATATAAGGAAAATTAAAAATTTTCTTAAAATGATGTTTTAATAACCAATGTAAGAATAGCAAGTTACAAATGGTAAAAAAGGGATCAAATATGACCAAATCCATACTATCCTGGGAAAAACAACAGGTAAGGAATACAAAAACAAACAATTATGAACTATGTACATGTCCAGCAGTGGGTTGATGAGCAATCCAGACCAGAACATAAGGCAGACAGGCAGGGATTACAAGCAAGGCAGGTAGGTGAGAGTGAGTATCAAAAGAAAAATTAATAGTTAAATAATAGAATACAAAAATCAGAGTTATAAATCTAGGCCATATCAGGGGAGACAATGCTCCCTGCAGCCAATGCCGAATATTTAAGGGCCTCTAAATTCTTCAGATAGTGGCGTTTAAATGCTGTCGGGGATCTCCAACCCGTATATTTTATAAGATCCTCGAAGTTCATATTATGAAAATAATTAACTGAGGTAGCCACTGCCCGGATATCATGGACATGAGAGACTGAATCCGGATTGGGTTGTTTAATAAAATAAAGAATTTGTTGTCTGATTGCCTTCAAGGAAATGGTTCCGCCTTTTTCTCTACTAAAAAGAGAACCTGAAGACCTTTCAGAAGTTCTGCCCAGATAAGATTTTAATGTAACGATAGGACACAATTATGAGTCCTGTGGGAGAGGTACAATCTTCCATGGAGACCACGTGTTTTGTGGGTCTTCATTCTTTGCTAGGAATTTCCGATCTGGGGAGAGCAGAATTTCTTCTGACGGGAGGAAATCAATGTGATTTGGTTCTCTAGAGAGAACCGACAGTTCAGATATTCTGGCGCCTGAGGCCAGGCTCATTAAAAATAATGTTTTCCTGAGAAGGGTTATATATGAGCATAATTCATTATCAGTATCTGAAGCCAACTTGAGTACATTGTTTAAAAACCAGGAGACCGTGTGAGGACGGTCCACCGGTCTCGGACGAGCACATGCTCGAGGGATAGACGAGAAGTACGAATCTGTCAAATCAATATTAAAGCCAAACTAAAATATCTTCATTAAGGCAGATTGAGTCGTAGTAGTGGTACTAGCGGCTAGGCCTTTTTCAAAAAGAGTTCTAAAGAATGAAATTGCCAGATTCGTAGTCATCTTCAGGACATCTGATTCTTTTAGAAAGATGGCCAACTTCCTTACTGCTGAATCATACTGTCTTGAGTGTTGATTCTCTTTTGTCTGACGCCACGAACAGGATGTTTAGTGGGTCAATACTAGCATCCTTCTGTGCCGCAAACTTCATGAAGTCCATAAAGTTAGGGCATTTAGAATTTTTGAGGAAGTTGACACAGTCCGAGTTTGTAATATTTGAGTCAGTTTTGGGTTGGGAATCCGTCTGGGACGGAGATTCAACTCTAGTAGAAGAGGAAACCAATTGCTCTTTGGCCAGTTGGGTGCTACCAATGCTACCTGCCCTGTGAAAGATCTGAGTTTGTGCAGAACTTTCATCAAGAGGTTTATTGGCGGAAATAGGTAAATCTTCTACCAATTGTTCCAGTCTATGATATCCATCAGTCTGGCTTTCAACAGAACAGAACATCTGTTATTGAAGCAAACTGAAGTGAACCTAAAATTCTCTCTTGGGTACGACGAGAAGCCTGTTTGTTCTTGAGGAATTGTCTCGTAGCTTTCGCTATCTCTCTGCGCTTTTTTGGTGGGAGAGATAGTTTGTGTGTGGTTAGGTCCCATTGAATTCCTAACCATTTAAAGTGAGATGCCGGAATGAGGCGGGACTTTTCTTTGTTTATCTGGAAACCCAGGTATTCTAGGAATTCTATTACTTTGGCTGTTGCCTTGCGACATTCCTCGTTGTTGGTTGCCCAAATGAGCCAGTCGTCTAGGTAAGCTACTAACATTACCCCCTGAGTTCTTAGTTCTTGAACTACTGTCTCTCCTAGTTTGGTGAATATTGTGGGCGCTATGTTGAGCCCGAATGGCATGACTCTGAACGAGTAAGCTTGTTTTCCTAGTTTGAAGCCTAGGTATGGAGAGAAGTTTCTTGCTATCGGTACATGATAGTAAGCGTCTGTAAGATCAATAGAGGTGGTGACGACCCCACGGGGAAGTAAGGTCCGCACCTGCGAGACAGTCAGCATGCAGAACTTGTCGCATTGAATATAAGAGTTGAGACGGGACAGGTCCAGAATCACTCTTCGTTTGTCTGAGTCCTTCTTCGGTACACTGAACAGACGTCCTTGAAATTTCACGCGACTGACTTTCTTCATTGCCTTCTTTTGAAGAAAATCTTTGGCATAGTCTAGCAGGTCTGTCGTTGGAGTCTGGTGAAAACTGACGGGTGGAGGTGGCCCTTTCTTCCTTTTCCACCCCAGACCTTTCAATACAATACTGTAGGCCCATAGACTGAAGGTCCAATGATCCCAGGAGAGAAACAGTCTCCCGCCCACCTGCAGAGTCACTGACTGGTTGAGGTCTTACTTCCTTTGCGTCCTCTGAAGCCTCTGCCTCTAGAGCCAGCTCTCTGCCGGAAAGCACCTCTGGCTCTGCTACCCCTTGCGTGTCTATTAAAGCCTCGAAATGCCCCTTGTGATTCAAAGGAGGCGTTGAAAGCTGGGGAAGTTACAAGGGCGGCTGAACTCGAAGGCTGTTGAGTTGGTTGACTCTGTAGCAGAACAAACTGTTGTTGTGGCTGTGCCTTGGATGTCGAAGGCTTGTTGATCTGGGAGACAGGAACTGCTTGCATTACTATCTGAGGCTGAGAGGACTGGAAAGGCTGGAACTTCCTAGGCCTCTTCCTACCTTTGGATTGTGGTCCGGGGGTCTCAAACTTCCTTTTGAAGGGAAGTCCCAAGCGGACACGAAGGTTCTGGTTAGCTCTAGCCGCCTCGCTGAGGACGCTGTTAACCATGTCCTCAGGAAAGAAGTTGGCACCCCAGATCGACGCCTTTATGAGCCTGTTCGGCTCATGCCTGATGGAAGCATTAGCAAAGACATGCTTCCTGCAGGCTCATCTAGCCACTATGAAGTCATACAGGTCCGTTTGAAAAGCCTGTAATAGTGACTTTGTCAGGACCCGGAACAGAGGCTCATCTGCAAAGACTGCAGTGGTGACTGAGTTAATTGACCTGCTCAGCCTGCATCTTGCTTCGAATTCCGCCTTAACCATGGGGTCCGGAATTCTAGGCAAACGTTCACTGAATTGTGTGGAGGCACACTCCGGGTCGAGTTTGCCCACCGTGAACGTTGCTGGAGCCCCAGCCCAACACTCTAGGTCTCCGGGGAAGAGCAAGGAGGTAGCCTCTGTCTCTTTTAGCTGAGGCATAGGCTTTTCCTCCATTCCGGCTTGCAGTGTCAATTCTGCAATCTTTGACGTGCAAGGAGTCGGAACGTCATTCAGCGCTAGAAACATGGTATAGCAACCTTTGTGGGGTGTCAACTTGGTGTTGACACACTTCCAATCTGTGAGGGTGCAGACCCATGCCGACTGAGCCTGGTCCCTAGGGTAGATAACCGTCTCTTTTGGGACTTTGTCTACCCTGACCAGCACTTCCTCGGCTAGTCTAGCTTAGCCCGGGAAGGGGAATTGTAGGCCCTGCGGGAAGAACTCATAGTCTTCCACGGGTCGTGTTCCGCAACCTTCAATTGTAAGCTTGGCCTCTGAGAACATGGCATGCAGAGCCAACCGCCACGGGTTGCTGTTCTCAAATGGCGGAAGCTTGGGCATCCGGCACCGCAAAGGACTGTGATGTGTTTCCGGATTGGAGGAATCCGGTCACCAATTCCTCCTGGGCCTGTAACCTCTGGGTCAGAGACATGATGGACTGGCCCGATGTCTCTAGACATGAGGCGAGTTGAGTGGACATCGATTGAAGTCTCGAGTCCACTACTTTGCTCATCTTCCGCATGAGAAGATTAGCGAAAGTCTCTTGGTCGAAGCCAGACTCCACCGGTCTGGCTTTGGAAGACTTAGCTCTCGACCCCTTGGGTAGGGGAGTAGCTTTAGCCGAGGAAGTCGAAGGCTTGGAAGCTGATGACGACCTGATGGAGACTGCCGGGGAAGGCTTGGTTGGTTTACCCACCTTTGGCAGGGATCTCGTCACCAAGGTTTTGACCTTGGGGATTACCGAGCCCGACCTATTCCAAGTGGGGGTGGACTTCACGAGGAAGCCCTGAAAAGGAGGAGAAGGAGTTGCACTGAAAGGAAGACTACCTGCCTCACTTACCTCCCTACCTACCTCCTGTTCCTCGGTGGCCATAGGTTCTCGGTGCAGGCTGATGGCTGCCACCTCCTCCGTCACGGCATCTTGGTCTTCCGGGGGGGGGTGTCTCCTGGCAGATACGCTCGATGATGGGAGCCACTACTGATGCAGGTACTGCTGCCGAAACTGGAGCGTTCGGGTAGAGGAGGGTGCACAGCTCCTCTGACAGCACGTAGGGTTGGCCGGCTGTCACGTTCCTGCCAAACCCCCCTACCCAGGCCTAAGGGCTGACATCGAGGTCTTGAGCGCCAAATCAACCTGTAAGAAATAACCAAATTAGGTTCCCCATTGTTGGGGAATTTTCCCCAACTTAAATGTGTAACAGAAAATTCAGAGTAACAATGACGCGAGTATGCTACCTACCGACTCATCTGTTACGATCTTAACTAGATCGTAACACACCGTACAGGCTTCCGGGTGTCAGACCGCGCGTCCCTCCAAGTGGATGGCGCAGTTGGCATGAGACCAGCAGACCTCATGCCCATACGGCTTGTACAGAACGGCCGGACAACCCGACTCCTGGCATCGGACCATCTGTAAGTTAAAAGATAAATGAGTATCGTCAGATAATACTCCCAGAGTTAATTCCGGCGGTATGAGTACACTTCAACTAGATACTTAACCAGCTAAAGGCAATATTGAGTATAATTTTCAACTTACTTGTTATTAATAAAGCTCTGGATGTCTCCGCCTGCTCCGGAATCCATATTGGGGATCGTCAAAGCTACAACAAGTGGAGAGGGCCTGATACGAGCAGAACATGGGGAATAAGGTAAAACCTAAGCCCGAGTCTCGCACCGGAGTAGAGTAGCGAAACCTAACCAATTGTAGGCGCGTTCTCTGAGCCCAGTTCCGCCCCCACCGGAGTGGGGAGCTGCGACAGCGTAGAAGATGGAAAAACAGAGCGGCGGGAACAACTGTACGTAAAACTCCGGTGTATACCCACACTTAGCCGGAATAATACAGGTCCGGAGACATACCAACAAAGACAGAATAAAACAATTTCTTAACAATAAACTCTGAATGCCTCCGCCTACTCTGGATTCCATAATCTTGTTATCACAATAGCTAAAACTGGCGGGGTTGGGCTAATACGAGCAGAACAGGGAAAATAGGTAAAACCTAGGCTTGAGTCTTATCGCACCAGAGAAGGGAAGCAGTTCCAAGTCAATTAGAAACGCAGCTCTAAGCCCAGTTCCGCCCCACTGGAGTGGGGAAGCAGCGATAACATAGTGGAGTACGGAAAACAGAGCGGCGGAACAGTGATACAATCCGGCATATAGCCTACTGGCAGGTGTGATGGTAGACCCCACCTTGCCAGAGGACACATAGACCCAGAGACATACCAATAGAGATTACATAATCTACTAATCACCCAATCTCCTCTGACTAATCCCCTGGATTAAGCTCTACGCTTCAGCTGTTGTTCATCGGTAGGATTACTGGGGCAGCGAGCTAACTAGGCAGCGCCGGAACGAGTCCGGGACAGGGTTGGGGGGGGGGGGTGTTCTGGGGTGGGAGAAGTGGAACGAGTTCATGATCGCTTGGCCACAGCAACTGATTGGTGACCAACCACCTCTCGGGAGCCGTAAACTAGCCTACCACTAAAGGGGCAGAAGACGGTAGCCCAACTGACACCCTAAAGGGGGCAATGGCCCAGGCTACACTCAACAAGACAATACATAAAACAATTGAGGAATTACTGGAAGAACTGCGAAAGGGAGAGGGGGGGGCAGGGGGTGAGGAACGCACCCCCCTAAGATCCCAGTCTAATCCTCCGAGATTGGTACAGATCCGGTCAGGTAGGCTAGTATGGCTCCAAAAAGGACGTCATGAAGAGGACAGATGGAACCTAACTCAACCCTCCAAAATCGAATCATCCGATCTGGTCAGGTACGATAGGTCTAGGCCCTACAAGCATGACAAGAGAGAGACTCTCTGTCCTAAACCACCCTCCAAGCAAACATATCTGCCTGGTCGGGTGGTGGTAAAAGGGGCCACAAGGGTGGAGGGATATACAAGATCGCCTGGCCTACCCTCCAAAACCTAGCCTAGATCTGGTCGGATATGCCAGGGAAGGACATCGCGAGAACTTCTAACCTCATCAAGAAAACAATATTTGACTATTTACCACAAAAGTGCATATAATCAAGCGTATTACTGACTATAATCGAAAACTACACTAGAAATATACATGCATGAGTACCACGAGAGAGAGAGAGAGAGAGGAATCTTCCTCTCCCAACAATGACTGGCGTACTGCTAGGCTAGCCTAGAAAGCCAAAAACACAATACTCGCGCATAATGTATGAAGCATATAACCGTATGCACGAAGGGGAACCAACACGCTCCTGAGGGGCTGAGGATAACAAAAAGGTGCCCCAAAAGGCTAAAAACATAAGATAATCATAAAAGGAAGGCCTCAGAATACGTCAGGAGCGAGATGGGCCCTATAATAGGCAAAATACGTAAGGACAAAACTGGTAAAAATAAGGCTCCAGAAAACGACAGGAGCGAGAATAATGAAAAAAAAATACGAAAACAGAAGCCCAAATAGTAAAGTGCTAAACGGGGGACAAAATACATCACGAATAAAAAACAGAAAATCACGCACGCCGCGAGTCATGCACCCAAAATGGCGGATCAAAAGAGGCGTCATACCCGGTTCATGAGAACAAAAGGACGTAAATAAAGGGCCAAAATTGAATGCATCGTGCCCCCACGAGATTCAAAAACAATAAATGAGATATTCAACTTAGATGAAGAAGCTTGGAGCTTTAGAGAAGACATGCTTCATCACAAAACACTTTGGGGACAGTGAAAAAACAGCACGTGCGAACACTATACGTGCTAAAACAGGAATGAGCTTTCGGGCAGATGTTGTAGTAGTAGCAAGCGGAAGGTGGACGTTGTAACGGCACCTATCTAGAGAGGGCTTTTGAGAGGAGACTTCTAATTGGCAGAATATCTGTGGTAGTGGCTTCCACTCGCCCTTGTGCTATACCGACACCCTTTATGGGTGAGCGAGCTGGAGGTAGTAACTTCAGCATTCCATTTAGCTTTTTCTCTGGTATATTTAGCATCTATTTATACCTAGAAATGTGTGCTACAGGAACATTTCACCGGCCGACACAGGTCGAACCCAGAAATAATTGAAGTGTGAAGTCATCAAGATTGTCTCAAGGATTCTAAAATTTTCTCAGATTATTATTTATAATGTTGTTAAATATAATATCTGCACAGTATTCATTTTGTGAAGTCTTCTCTATACATCTTATAACTCTCTTTTAATCAGTGTGCAGCTGTTATATTAAAGTACTAAATATAATACACAAGCTGCATGCTGATGAAAAGAATGTTATAAGATGCAAAAAGAACGCTAAAAAAGTGATATACACCATATGGCAGGAGTGAACGTGAATTAGCAGAGTTTAAGGCTCCATTATGTTGTTTTATTAATTATATAATACCATCTTGGTTTAGGACCCTACATGTCATAAAAGGCGACTAAAAGGACAGCTGCTGCCTTGCAGTCTTACTTTTGAGTAAAAGGCTAGGCCCAGTGCCAATAACTGTGGAAACTGCTGCCTTGCAGGTGAACTTTTTATGTCAAAGGCGAGGCCCACCGCTAAAAACTGTGGTTGATGACAGCAAGGGCATGTGGTCGTAAAAACCCCTTTGCCAAACAATAAAACATACCTAATGCATGCAGAGGAGAAGGCGCATCAGGCAACCGGCCCCTTAATGTAGGGATAATGGTGGAAAAAAAGAAGATCTTGGTCATTCTTATATTTGCTTGTGGTATGAATTTTTTTCAGGACCTTCAGCTGATGGCTGTGTGCTTTGTGAATCTAAAAACGAAGAAATTGCTCACCTTAAGAAACGGTTGGAGGTAAGCCTGTTGGACATGTACTGTATATGCTTCAAATTACATGTAGCTATGTGTTTGACCGTGGAAGAATGTCCATTTCAGTATTCTGTAGGAGGAATGGAGAAGCTGGTATAAAATTATTTATGATTTATGACAATGTAGGAGTAGTTTTGCTTCAGGCTTATGTGTTTCAAAATACGTATACTCTAATAGAATAAAAAGTTTAAAAGTTACTTAAATTAAGTACTTTGAAACTCTACTTAAAGAGGGATCTTATTGTAATGAGAAGAGCATTATGTCAAATATTGTACATATTAAAAAATCAGACGAAATTCAAGCAAAATGGGTGATTTTCTTTTTTAAATTACACTGGAACCTTGACATACGATTGCCCTAATATACGAATGTTTTGAGATACAACAGAAAATTTGCGAAAATATAAGCTTTGATATACAACGAAATATTCGAGATACGATTTTGCGATGAGTGTTAGTTGTATAGGCGACCGATAAATGGCGTTCAGTCTGTTTGTTTGTTGGTGCTGCATGTTAACACGTCGTTGTTTAGTTCGTTGTATTTGTGCCTATTTTTCGTATTATTTTGTCTATTTTATTATTAACCATGGGTCTCAAAGCTAAAGACAAAGCAGGTGATAAGAAAAAACCCAAGAAAATGATTTTGATGGAAGCAAAACATGAAATTATAGCAAAGCATGAACGTGGCGTTCGTATCGTCGATTTGGCAAACGAGTATGGTCGAAATCCTTCTACAATATCCACGATCATCAAGCAGAAGGAAGCTATAAAAACCTTCCAAAGGCATCACCATTATTTCTAAACTACGAACTGATTAAAAAAAATAAATAAAAATTAGTTTAGCAATGTTATTCATTTGTGTTTATTACGTAGTTATTAGTGTACATAAGTAAATAAAAAGAGAACAAATCGTTCCCTGCCACCCTTCCCTAATTCCTCCCCCTGCTGGCCTCACGTCATCTTTCCTTGTGGTAAGTAAAATTCCTTTCTTTTTTTTAATTGATTTTATTAACATTTATTATCATTTATCACATTGCTATGTTATTTTATCATTATGTGTGTTATTACTCATTTATTTGTGTATAAATTGTGTATATTATATGTAATTTAGCTGTGTTTAGGTGTGGTTTCATAGCCCTAGAACGGACTAATACATATTACATTATTTTTAATGGGAAACAATGCTTTGAGATACAACTGTTTTGATATACGACGATCATAACGGAACAAATTAAATTCGTATGTCAAGGTTCCAGTGTATTAGACTGCCAGCATATGGCTGCCAAAATTAGTTGATCTCTGGAGTCCAAGAAGAATAAAAATGTGTCTTCAGAGAGAAAATATGAAATATAAATTTAGAGAAATTTGATAGAGTAAAAGAATATTTGGTAATACAGACAGTGAAACCTTTTATTTCCTAAATTCACCATTGGTTTAACAGGGACTAAAGTCTTAGATAACTTAAAACCTATTTCTTGGTAAGCTATTATTTAGCTCTTAAATGAAAATTAAAAATTTCCACTAGGTATGGTTAAGATATTCGGCTGATATTTAAGCAGAGGATATATTAGCAAAACCATGAAAATTGTGAAGTTTTTACCATACGAAATTTTGACATATGGCAACATGAATATGAGGTATTGTATCAAAATTCTTAGTAATTTTGTGGTTTTGGAGGAATTTTTACAACTATTCTCACAAATTGAAGAGTATGAACTGCATTGATTATTGCAAGATAATTGAAGGCCAGTGATAAGTATTTAAGAGTGCAACATATTAAAAGGTACTACAAAGGGTTTGTACACTCACTCAAAAATGTTTTGCAACATGTTCCAGAAGTTTTCATTCACCTACCAATAATTTATTCTTTTATGTACATGTATATATATATATATACTATATGTGTGTGTGTGTGTGGATATATATATATATATATATATATATATATATATATATATATATATATATATATATATATATACAGTGGACCCCACCCCCCGTATTTGCGTTCTCCAGATTCGCGGACTCACACATTCGCGGATTTCTCTGGGGAACGTTTCCCTGCATTATTCGCGGAAAATTCGCACATTGCGCGGTATTTTTCTATGATAAATATCCGCAAATTCCTGGTTTTTTTTTGATGAATTTCATCATAAAATCCACTTTTTGTGATAAAACTATTAAAAAAAACCAAGTATGAACATTTTTAGTGGGTTTTTCTTGAGTTTTAACTAACAAAATAGGCTGTTTTTTAGCATTTTCATAGGGGTTCCAAACCACTTCGCGGGTTCTAACTATTCACGGGGGGGTCTGGTACACATCCCCCGTGAATATGGGGGGTGGGAGGGGGGACAATATATATATATATATATATATATATATATATATATATATATAGATATATATATATATATATAGTATATATATAGATATATACTATAGTATATATCTATATATATAAATTTATATATATATAAAATATATATAGATAAATATATATATTACTATAATATATAAATATATATATATATATATATGATCTATATATACAGTAGACCCTTGACTCACGAACGCATTGACCCACGTACAACTCGATCCCCGACCAAATTATAGGTAAAATTTCACCCTTGACCTACGAAACTAACTTTGAGATACGAACAAAAAAAAAATGCGGAAAATAAAAATTCTGTTTGGGTCATGAACTAAATTTTTGAGACATGAACATTTGAAAAATGCTGGAAATTTCTGGAAAATAACAATTCACTTTGTTTCACAAACTAATTTTTAGACACAAACATTTGAAAAATGCGCGAAATCGCCCAGCACACGTGAGAGCGTTTGAGTTGCCATGGGAACAGCCATCCTCCAGCCGCCCACGCACGGCGTCACCCACGCATCGCTCTTTGTCTCATCTCATTGTGTACAAGACGTTCGTCAATTCGCTTAGCATTTTTTGCGCTAAAACTTGTGATTTTCTTCATAATGGGCCCTAAGAAAGTGGAAGAGTGGTGGTGAAAGGTAAGAAAGTGAAGAAGTGGATGGTGAGAAGGAGGTGCAGAGGAAGATAACCATTGAAATAAAGAAAGAAATTATAGAAAAGTTTGAACGTGGTGTTCGCGTGACCGATATCGCAAGTGAGTACAAGATGCCAAGTCGACAATTTCGACAATTTGAAAAACAAGGATGCCATTAAAGAAGCAAATGTTGCGAAGGGAGTGACAGTACTAACCAAGATGAGATCGCAAACCCTCGAAGAGGCAGAAAAAATAATTTTGAAGTGGTACATGAGAAACAGATGGCAGGTGATAGTGTAAACGAGCCGATCATCTGCGAGAAAGCTCGGCAAGTGTATCAGAGTTACGTAACCGCACATTCAAAATTCTGCGTGGCGGAAACTTTGGCCCAGTGGCGTAACTGTCCGTGACTTTGAGGGCTTCGATGCAGAGATTGTGCAAGAAATTGTGTCCATGGGCAACAGTATGGGTCTACAAGTCAACGACGAAGATGTTGAAGAATTGGTCGCTGAACATTCAGAAGATTTGACTGCGGACGAACTTGTTCAACTCCACAAAGAGCAGCAGGAGCAACTTGCTCGGGAGCAATCAACTGACGAAGAGGAGGCTGGGGAGGAAGTTACAGATGTCAGCAGTGATGTGATAAAAGCCACATGGAAAAGTGGAATGATGTCCAGTGCTTCCTTGAATTGTATCATCCGTACAAAATTGTTATGAACAGGATCGTGAATATGCTCAATGAAAATTTAATGAGCCATTTCAGAAAAGTTATGCAAGGAAGGAAAAGGCAACAGACATTGGATAAGTTTGTGATTAAACGTTCACCAAAAAAACCTAGAAGAGTTGAATCTCCGGAACGAGATCTCCCCGACCTGGATGGGGGAGGGTCCTCCTTCCGCACAATAACCTCCTCCCCACCCACACCCTCCTCTTCTCTTGTCCGTCAAGCCAGAAGTCTCGCCAGTCATAGTAAGTGTTCACTTTACAAACGTTTTTATAGTGTTAGTTTACCATTTTAAATTATATTATTAGATATATTAAGGTTTTTTACACTGACTTTTACATTATCTGTGTAAAACATAAGGCAAAATATACATAATCTATATTGGTTCGTAGGGGTCGAGAACCAATTAATATTATTCCCATTAAACCTTATGGGGAAATTAGCTCCGAGTCACGAACAATTTGAACACGACCAACTAGGAACGGATGTGTTTCGTGAGTCAAGGGTCTACTTATATATATATATGTATATATGATGTATATACACAGTGTTCCCCCCGTATTCGCGGGAGATGTGTACCAGACACCCACGCGAATAGCTCAAACATGCGAATAGTTAGAAACTCCCCTCTAAAAATACCTTTATATATCTGCCTATCTTGAAAGTTCAAATACCAAATGTCTACTTAAAGTATTATCCTACATCAAATATACCATTGAATTGGTATTATTAATATCATTTTAAAGTCATCTTAAACATTTTACCATTAGAAATATTTAAACAGCCAATAGCAGAGAGAGAGAGAGAGAGAGAGAGAGAGAGAGAGAGAGAGAGAGAGAGAGAGAGAGAGAGAACTCCTTACGATTTCAATAGATTGAAATGAACGTCTGTAGGCAACACTTTTTTTCCCCTCCCATAAAAGGGATTTTGACGTAATTTTAAAAAAAGTGGAAAAATCATTTCTGGGCGATTGGCTCGTGTCGCCAGCGAAATATCCTTTAATCTATTATTTCTAGGGTAAATGTACTAACACATACCAGAGAATAAATAAAATAAAGAAAAAGGTCAGTATAACTGACTCGCTCACCCTCCAAGAGGGTGTCGGTATGAACACTAGGCGAGTGAGACCACTACCACGAGCCAAATACAATAGAAACTCCCACAACAAAAACCCTCCATGAGGAGAAAGCCGACCCACAGAGTGAGCAGCTTGTACTACTACTACTCCATCCCATGCTGCCGACTGCTGCGCTTGGTGGCCATCCTGAAGTTAGCAGACAATCTTGGGCGAAGGGATGGGTAGGGTGGGATTTCGCTGGCGACACGAGCCAATCGCCCAGAAATAGATTTTTTCCTTACGTCAAAATCCCTTTTTCTCTGGCTCAGCTCGTGTCGCTGCGCGAAATCGTACCAGAGAAATAGCACAAGATTGTAAACAAAAGTAATAAACAAATCAGAATAGGTCTCAAATAAAAAATAAAGTAAATATAAAAAGAATATAATTGCTAAAAAGATACAAATAAACAGTGATACAAAATAAAAATATGCTTTTAAAATTACCCTTAATTCTAACATGTTTCTTAACATAAGGTAATTTACATATGTACAGAGGTAAATTGGCTTACATGTAACAAAACAAATGGTATCTGTGTAAAGGCATGTATCAAAAATATAATAGCAATTAAAACAATCAAATGAACAAATTAATCAACAATGATAATATATAAGGAATGTATATGACTTAATATACAAAACCCGTAACCATTATAAATGAGATGTATCCCCTAGCATAAAAATAAGGGGGTAACATCCATGAGATCAATATCCATAATCATCTGTGAGTGTCCCTAGCAAAAAAAAATAAGGGGCACCCACTACATCATCATAAAAGCAGCTAAGGCACAAGGTGAATGTAAATGAACACGGTAGGAATAGACGAACTGTTGGGTGAAGCAGGTAGAAAGGAGGACTGAATCTTCTACTACAAATTAACTAGAGTCAGGGGAAACTATGTTTCCCGCTGCTACTGCTGAAAATTTCAGAGCTTCCAAGTACTTAAGGTAATGACGTTTGTAACACTGTCGGCGATTTCCATCCGGTATACTTTTTCAACTCATCGAAGTTCATGTGTTGGAAATAATTAATTGAGGTGGCTACTGCTCTGACATCATGTGCTTTTGGAAAGAGTCAGGATTGGCTTGTTTAATAAAGTACAGGATTTGTTGCCTGATGCTTTAATGGATAAAGTTCCACCTTTTTCCCTCTTAAAGAGGGGGCCCCGATGAGGATGAGGAGGTCCTGGATAGAAAGGCTCGTAAGGTTGAAACTGGACAAAGGGATACATCTTGTGGAAGAGGAAGTACTTTCCAAGGTTCCCACCTCATCAAAGGACTTCATTCTTTGCCAAAAAGCTACGTTCCGGAGAAAGTAGGACTTCCCCTGTGGGAAGGAATTGAATATGATCCGGATCTCTGGATAAAGCCGACAGTTCTGAAATTCTTGCTCCTGAAGCCAGGCTTAATAAAAATAGGGTTTTTCTTAGGAGCATCATAAACGAGCATGTGTCATTATCGGTTTCGGAAGCCAGTTTTAGAACATCGTTTAAGAACCATGAAACTGACGTAGGCCTCACAGAAGGCCTAAGTCTAGCACATGCCTTAGGAATAGACGAGAAGTAGGTATCCGTCAAGTCTATGTTAAATCCAAATTGAAAATATCTTTTTCAAGGCTGACTTGTTTGTCGTAATCGTGCTAGCTGCTAAAAACCTTTTTCAAATAAGGATCTGAAGAAGGATATAAGCTGAATTAACTGTCATGATTCTGATATCTGACTCTCTCAGGAAGGTTGCTAACTTTTTGACAGCAGCATCATACTGCCTCAAAGTTGAATCCCTTTTATCGGATTCCAAGAAGAGAATATTCTGAGGGTCATATTCGCATCTCTTTTTTGCCGCAAACAACTTCATGAAATCCATAAAGTTAGGGTTTTGAGAATCCCTGAGGAAGCGAACACAGTCTTCGTTTGTACTGACTGGGAGAGCTTGGGACTTGGGGATCCGAAGAGGAACGAAGGCCCAGTTCCAGAATTAGGGGATACCAATGCTCTTCGGCCAGTCTGGGGCTACTAGAGCCACTTGACCCTTGAATGTCCTGAGTTTGTTCAATACTTTCATAAGGAGATTCACTGGAGGGAAGACGTAAATCTTCTCCCAGTTGTTCCAGTCCAGAGCCATGCGTCCGTGGCGTAAGCCAGAGGGTCCAGGTTGGGGGCTACATAACACGGTAGTTTGTGGTTCGCTTGGGATGCGAAGAGATCACCTGTAGCCCTGGGACTCTTTGAAGGATCCATTGGCAACGAAACTGTTGTCTAGTGACCATTCCGACTCTAGGGGTAACTGATCGGGATAGGGGCGTCTGCTATGACGTTTCTCACTCCAGCTATGTGAGTGGAAGAAAGATGCCAACTGAACTTGTCTGCCAGGGAGAAGATGGCTACCATGACGTGATTTAGATGACGTGACTTGGAGCCTCCTCTGTTTATACAATGTACTACCACTGCGCTGCCAGGACTAGCTTTATGTGGGAGTACTTTGGTGGGTGTAACTTTTTTAGAGTCAAGAACACTGCCATTGCCTCCAGTACGTTTATATGGAACTGACGGAACTGGAGGACCAAAATCCCTTGAACCTTTTTGACCTGGGAATACCCTCCCCAGCCGCTTAAGGACGCGTCTGTGTGGATGGTGATCCCTGGTGGAGGGAAACTGAAGGGGTACTGACACTGATAGATTCTTGACTTTTGTTACACGGCCGAAGCCGATTCTTTAGAATCAGAGCACTGAGGATAGCTTGTCCCTGGACCTGACATTTGCTCGCGAGCGCCAGATCCTGGTTAGGTCTTTCAGTTTGGCTTTCATTAAGTTGTTCGTTACTGATGCAAACTGGAGAGAGCCGAGGATGATCCTTTCCTGAGCTCTCCTTGATGTTAGTTTGTGACTTAGAAATTGCTTGACTGACTTCGCTATTTCTTTCCTTTTGGTAGATGGAATCGACAGAGTGTGGGAGGATAGATTCCATTGAATGCCTAGCCACTGAAAGTTTGACTCTGGAGTGAGTCTTGACTTGGACTTGTTTATCTGAATCCTAGATATTCTAGGAACTGGATCACTTTTCAGTGTAGCCTTGTTGCATTCCTCGACTGATGGGGCCCAGATCAACCAATCGTCGAGATACGCCACTACCATAATCCCTTGCGATCTGAGTTGTTGCACTACCACTTCCGCTAGCTTCGTGAACACCCTGGGTGCCACGTTGAGTCCCGAATGGAACTACCTTGAAGGAGAATGTCTGGTCTCCTATCTTGAATCCCAGATACGACGGAAGTGTCTTGCAATAGGGATATGATAGTAGGCGTCTGTAAGATCGATAGAGGTGGTGACGGCCCCACGGGGAAGTAAGGTCCGCACCTGTGAGAATCGTGAGCATCTTGAACTTGTCGCAGCGGATGGCTAAGTTTAAGCGGGACAAGTCTAAGATTACCCTTCTTTTTGTGAGCCTTTCTTTGGCACGCTGAACAAGCGACCTTGAAATTTTAATCTCTTGACTCTCGCTATAGCTCCTTCTGAAGGAGGTCCTTTGCGTACTCTGTCAATTCTTTGGAAGGAAGTTGACGGAAAGGTCTGGCTGGAGGTGGGTTTCGTCAACCAGCTCCAACCCAGCCCTTTGACACTATGCTCTGAGCCCACTGGCTGAAGTTCCACCGGTGGCGAAAGTGAACAGCCTCCCTCCTACCTGAAGTTCTTCATTGGTTCTGGTAACCGCCTCGGCCTCCTCTGAAGTGCTTTCCCCTATTAAAGGCCTCCGATCCTCTCCCACGAAAGGACCGCTTACCTCTGCCTCCCTTACCCGAGCGGTCATACTTCTGAGAAGCTTGACTCTCGAAGGCTTGATTGTAAGCTGGAGAGATGGCGTATGAGGTAGAGGGTTGAGCTTGAGGTATATCACATAAATTGGCTGTGATTGACCTTATAAGTGGAAGGTTGGGCTGTCTGCACTAACGGCACTGCTGGAACTTGTTGAGGAAAGCGTGGTTGCTTCTTCTGGTAAGGTTGGAAACGCCTAGGTTTCCTCTGTCCCTTACCTTTAGGTGTCAGGTCTTGCCTCCTCCTAGCCGTAAGGCCCCAACGGTCCTTAAGGCTCTGGTTCAACCTCGTAGCCTCTGCCTGGACTTCCTTAACCATAGCCTCTGGGAAGAGATCTGCGCCCCAGATGTTAGAGGAGAGTAACCTATTCGGCTCATGTCGAATGGTTGCCTCTAGCAGACATGCTTCCTACAATTCGTTCTAGCAGTGGCAAAACTCGAACATATTCTGACTGCACCGTTTGAGTCAGGGTTGCTTTGGTCATAAGCTTAAAAATTGGTTCTGATCCATAGGCCATGGTTGCTACCTCAGACATAGCCATAGATGATTGATCTGGCTAGTCGTGATTTTGCGTCAAATTCAGCCTGAATAAAGACTATCTGGGAGCCTTGGTAGCTTTTCACCAAACTGCTCCATAGCACAGTCCGGTTGAGTTTGTTTCCAGCTGAGAATGTATTCGGCAAGTCTTCCCACAATTCTCCAATTGAAGGGAGTAACGGAGATGTGGGATCTGCTTCTTTCAACTGAGGCATTGGTTTCCCCCTTCCCCTTTGGGTCCGCTGAGATGGCTTCGACCTTAGCTAATCTTGGTTAGGAACGGGGAGCGGGGTACTCTCATCCATTGTGCAAAATTGGTAAATGGGACTTTTAAATGGTTGTATCTTGGTTGTTAGAACAATCCATGTCCTCTAAACATCTGAGCCATTCTCTCGAGCCTGGTCTCAGTGAATAGAGGACTGTCTCCTTTGGTACCCTATCGTCCCGAACCATAGCCGAAGGCGTGAGCCTTGCGTAGCCTATGAAAGGAGGCTGTAGGCCCTTCCGGGTAGAACTCGAAGTCCTCTATTCTTCGAGTTCCAAACTCCGGTTATGGAGATGAGACCGTCCTGGAAGGGGGCGTATGACGCTACTCTCCATGGGTTGTTCATAGAGAAAGCAGGAAGTGAGTCATACGGAGGAAGCTGAGTTCCACTTGTGTTGGAAAGTGAGGGAGAGGCTAGAGGAGCTTCTCTTAGCCCGGCTATAATAGTATCTTGGGAAGTGATCCTATCCGACAGGCGAGAGATCATTTGTTCCATACTACTCTTTAGGGACCCAACTAGGTCGCCCACCTGTTGCAACAGGCCAGCATTGGAGTCCAAAGCCGGAGCTGCTGCGGAGGTGGAGGGGGAGGCTCTGAATTGGAACCAATGGTAGCGGAACTGGTGATTCTGCCTGCCAGTGCGAGATCTCTCCTTGGATTACTTTTTGAGGACTTAGAGCCGGAGCTAGAAGCTTTAGACCTGTCTGGCCGGGATTGCGAGCCGGAGACTTACGTGAGGAAGAAGACGAGGACGTCTTCTTAGACGACGATGACGTCTTAGTCAAGGTCATCACTTTAGCCTTGACCTTAGGTCTAACCGAAGCCTCAGGAGGAGTATATAATTCATCACCCGTAAAGCCTTGGAAGGATGGAGAGGTTGCAGGGGTAGAAGAAACAGTCACACCCAAGGGCGACCCTTGGGTGCCCCTTACTTACCTCTGACCAACAGGTCGTCTATACCTACATCGGTTCAACATTAATATCCAGGGTTGCGACATCCGTGGAGATATCCTGGTCTTGTTCAGTTAAGGAGGCCGCCAGCTGTTGTTGGATGAAGGCGATAGTCGGGTCCGCCTCTACTGGGTCGACGTAACCTGTCGCCTTGCCTCCGGGGAAGATTAATAGTGCTAACCGCTTCTCGAGGATGTAGGGCTGACCCTTGGCGGCGTTCTTGCCAAAACCTCCGACCCAGGCCCGCAGGGAGTAGCCAGTGCGGTATCCCTTACTGCCGGAGCCTGTAAGAGAGGGCGTATTTAGATTTAGAATCACTTAAAACTAAATACTTAGAGTATAACTTAAACTAGATGCCTTAAGTTAAAAGTAAATGATGAAAACTTAAGCACTAAAAAAGAAGCGGAGCAGCTACTGGAGATGGAATACTTACCCCTTCCAAAAGCTGGCTCACCAGATCGTAAAACATATGGTACACGTCTCATGGTACCAGACCTGGATGTCCCCGTGCGGAGTCGCGCATGGAGCATGGGACCGGCAAACTTCGTGTCCACAGGGGTCCTGAAGTGTAGCGGAACATCCCGGATGCTCACAGTTGGTGGCCTGTAAGTGGGAAGACACATGAGTATCTTAAAAGGCATCACTTACAGACCTAAAGGACAAAAGAACTCCGTTACATGCCGGAGCTCGGAAAAAATTGGGCATAACCCCTCCCTGCATTGCCTGAATAGGCTATAATCCCGGAGAGATCCGGTAAGATATGAAAAGGGAGGGGGGATGGTTAAGTACTTAAGATAAACTTATAGATAACTTAAACCTAAACACAGCGAACCGGACTAGGTTCAGTCTGAAGCGGAGTGTAGTAACTCAGCAATACGGTAAGGTTAGTAGTGACCTACTGTATGTTCCGGTCCACTCTGCTGGGTGGACTAGCCCCTTCCGCTGGATACCAGGACTCCGATCAGGGAGGACTCTAGTAAGGAGGAAAGGGAAAGGGCGAGAGGACATACATGCTCGAGCTAGCCCGGAGCGACAAGGTAGTAACAGAGGGGGGGAAGGCCAGGGCCCCCCACAACGTACACCCCGGCCGACCGAGAAGCCGGAGAGGTCGAGACCAGTCTGGGTCTGTCCCGACTCCCTAGCCCCTCCGCCTGATGGGAGAGAGGGAGGCAGGCCTCGGGTATGCGGAGCGAGCATGGGCAGACCGACCCACAACCCCCCGCCCGACTCTATGGAAGAGCGGGAGGGGGGGAAGGGTGTGACTGGGCAGGCAGCCGTCTGGCTGTCCGTGATCACGAAGTGACCACGAGGCGGTAAAACTGAGATACGATAACCAAACCTAGGCCAACCAACTGATCAGAGAGAAGCTATCGGGAAGCAACTTGAACTGAAAAGCGGTAGCATACAGGCCCACAGGGCTAAAACCAAACTGATCAGAGAGATGCTATAGGGAAGCACTGAACTGATCAGCGTAGTATAGGCTCTATGAGCCAGGACCTAGGCTAAGCCAGACGCCTAACTAACCTAACGATGACAAAATACATATAATAAATAAAATAAAATGAAAGAGAGAAAGTAATATAGCAGGAGAAAAAAATCCAGGAGGTACGACTAACCCGAAGGCAAGTCCCTACCACTCAAAGCTAGTCAGAGGCCGATACTAAGAACCTGGACTAGGGTCTGGATAGAAAAAAGGCCTACATAAGGTGAAATACATGCATGCATGACCAACTGAGTAGACCTTTAATCTAAACAAAGCGGATAATCAAATAGAGCGTACATAAATAAGGGATGTTTCTAGGTATGGGAGACCAAGAACGAACCCATCACGCGGCAGAACCATGCTGCCATGCTTCCGACCCGAGAACGTATTTATACCTAAAAAACGGCAAATTACTGTCCCAGGGTCGGAAAAAAAACCAACAACTAATCTATGTACTGAGTACTTAACTTAGCTGCTGCGATAGCTGCACGCTCCATTATAGATCCAAATCAACGAAAGGGCACCAAAAAACACAGAGAGAAGAAAAATAAAACACGTGTGATCGACGTGTGGCGCTAACTGAAAAGGAAGGCCACCAGAGGCGCAGCAGTCGGCAGCATGGGAGGATGGAGTAGTAGTAGTACGAGCTGCTCACTCTGTGGGTCGGCTCTCCTCATGGAGGGTTTTGTTGTGGGAGATTTCTATTGGTATTGGCTCGTGGTAGTGGTCTCACTCGCCTAGTGTTCATACCGACACCCTCTTGGAGGGTGTGAGCGAGTCAGTTATACTGACTTTTTCTTTATTTATTTATTCTCTGGTATGTGTTAGTACATTTACCCTAGAAATAATAGATAAAGGATATTTCGCGCAGCGACACGAGCTGAGCCCAGAAATACATATATTTCTCCAGAGAAGAGAGAAAGAGAAGACTGTGCAATTATGTTTGTCTGTCTATCAATTCTTTTGCTGAGAGCGAGAGAGATAAAAGAAGGAAGAAATAGAGACACCAAATGTATACCTTATGTAACATCCTGCATCAAATTTACCTTAAATTATTATCATATTACTGTATTAATCTTAGAGATTGTATTAATATAATTTCAAAGTAATCCTAAACATTAGTACCCTTAAAGGTATATACTTACATACGTACTTATAACACTTGCAGCCAAGAGAGACAGAGTTACCACTATGACAAGTATCTTGTGGAGAGAGAGAGAGAGAGAGAGAGAGAGAGAGAGAAGAGAGAGAGAGAGAGATTGAGAGAGAGAGAGAGAGAGAGAGAGAGTTGTCCTTACAGTATTTAAAAAGAGTGAAAATGGAATGATTATTGTATTTAAAAATACTCGCATATGAATTTTTTGTAGTTACAGTTATAGTATTATATTGGAAAATATTAATGATAAAACTTATTCACACAGCATGAAAATGATCTCATCTCAGTGAGAGAGAGAGAGAGAGAGAGAGAGAGAGAGAGAGAGAGAGAGAGAGAGAGAGAGAGAGATTTACATAAAAACCAAATAAATTCGTTGACCATTGTATGGCATTGTTACTTTCCCAGCTCTGAGGGAAATTAATACAGAAAAAGACGAAGGGAAGAATTTTAATTTGAAATTAGTTATCATATTATTAATACTTCTATTATTATTATTATTATTTGAAAATATAATAAACACATGCATCTACCATAAAAATTCTCTCTCTCAGTAAGAAAGAGGAGTTATCCTTACAAGTGAAATGGAAAGGTCATTTTCATCTCTTAAAATACTACCACTATGAATTTTGTAATACAGTTTTGTTCTTATTATTATTATTATTATTATTATTATTATTATTATTATTAATATCTTTATTTTTCTTTTTTTTTTTTTATTTTTTTTTGCTCTATCACAGTCCTCCAATTCGACTGGGTGGTATTTATAGTGTGGGGTTCCGGGTTGCATCCTGCCTCCTTAGGAGTCCATCACTTTTCTTACCATGTGCGCCGTTTCTAGGATCACACTCTTCTGCATGAGTCCTGGAGTTACTTCAGCGTCTAGTTTTTCTAGATTCCTTTTCAGGGATCTTGGGATCGTGCCTAGTGTTCCTATGATTATGGGTACGATTTCCACTGGCATATCCCATATCCTTCTTATTTCTATTTTCAGATCTTGATACTTATCCATTTTTTCCCTCTCTTTCTCTTCAACTCTGGTGTCCCATGGTATTGCGACATCAATGAGTGATACTTTCTTCTTGACTTTGTCAATCAAAGTCACGTCTGGTCTATTTGCACGTATCACCCTATCCGTTCTGATACCATAGTCCCAGAGGATCTTTGCCTGATCGTTTTCTATCACTCCCTCAGGTTGGTGCTCGTACCACTTATTACTGCAAGGTAACTGATGTTTCTTGCACAGGCTCCAGTGGAGGGCTTTTGCCACTGAATCATGCCTCTTTTTGCACTGGTTCTGTGCAAGTGCCAGGCATTCACTTGCTATGTGGTTTATGGTTTCATTTTTCGTATTGCACTTCCTACATGTGGGAGAGATATTATTTCCGTCTATCGTTCTTTGAACATATCTTGTTCTTAGGGCCTGATCTTGTGCCGCTGTTATCATTCCTTCAGTTTCCTTCTTTAGCTCTCCCCTCTGTAGCCATTGCCATGTGTCATCGCTGGCTAGTTCTTTAGTCTGTCTCATGTATTGTCCGTGCATTGGTTTGTTGTGCCAGTCCTCTGTTCTGTCTGTCATTCTCCTGTCTCTGTATATTTGTGGGTCTTCGTCTACTTTTATTAGTCCTTCCCATGCACTCTTTAGCCACTCTTCTTCACTGGTTTTCAGATATTGCCCCAGTGCTCTGTTCTCGATGTTGACGCAGTCATCTATACTTAGTAGTTTTCCCTCCTCCTTCCTTTCGTGTTAGTATAGTCTGTCCGTATTTGCTCTTGGGTGTAGTGCTTTGTGTATTGTCATATGTTTCCTGGTTTTCTGATCTATGCTACGGAGTTCTGCTTCGTCCATTCTACTATTCCTGCGCTGTATCTGATTACTGGCACTGCCCATGTGTTTATGGCTTTTCTATATTTCCGGCGTTGAGTTTTGACTTGAGTATCGCCTTAAGTCTCTGCATATATTCTTTCCTGATCGTGTCCTTCATCTCTTGGTGTTTTATATCCCCTCCTTCCATTATTCCCAGGTATTTGTATCCTGTCTCATCTATGTGTTTGATGTTGCTCCCATCTGGTAGCTTTATCCCTTCAGTTCTCGTTACTTTTCCTTTTTGTATGTTGACTAAGGAGCATTTTTCTATGTCCCTAGATACAATCCTTACAGTCTGGATAGGCTATCTATTTCCTTGATTCTATTACCATACAGTTTGATGTCGTCCATGAACATCAGATGGTTGATTTCTGTTGCCTCTTTTCTTGAGTTGGTACCCGGCATCCATCTTCTGTAGTACTTTTGTCATGGGAATCATGGCTACTACGAAGAGTAGTGGGGACAGTGAGTCGCCCTGGAAGATCCCCCTCTCCTGATATTAACAAAAAAAAATCTGCTAGTCTTATTCCAGAGCTTGTAAGTATTGTATTCCAGTTGCGCATTGTATTTGAGGAAGCTGATGGTTTTTCCTCTGCATATATTTTCAGGCATTCTATTAGCCATGTGTGTGGTATCATGTCGAAGGCTTTCTTATAGTCTATCCATGCCATGCTTAGGTGTTTTTTCCTTCTCCTACTGTTCTTCATTACCATTTTGTTTGTCTATCAGGAGCTGGTCTTTTGTGCCCCTACACTTCCTTCTGCAGCCTTTCTGTTGGTGGGGGATGTGTTTTGTCTCCTCTAGGTAATTGTATATCCTTTTCACTGATTGATCCCTGTTAGTAACTTCCACATTAATGGTAGGCAGGTGATAGGCCTGTAGTTACTGGTATATTTCCCTTACTCTGTCTTTTGTACTAAGGATGTTCTTCCTGTGGTCATCCATTTGGGTGCATGGTGATTTGAGATACATTGCTGGAGTTGTTCTGCTATTCTTGGGTGTAAGGCCTTGAAGTTTTGAGCCAGTCTCATGGACTTCATCGGGACCTGGGGCTTTCCATTTGGGCATTTTCTTTAGTTGGTGTGTGACTGTGACTGTCGTGATCTCTGTGAATCTTTGTTTATTCTCCCTGTTTCTTCTTCCTTGACTTCCTGGAGCCATGTTGCATGTTTGTTGTGTGATACCGGATTGCTCCATATGTTTTCCCAGAGTCTCTTACTTGGTTGGCTCAGGAATTTCTGGGTGGATGTCTTCCCTTCTTAGTTGGCTGTATAGTCTTTTCTGGTTGGTTTCGAATAGTTTGTTCTGTTGGTATCCTTATTCCATGTTCAATGTACCATTGGATCTTATGTGCTTTGGCCTTAGCCTCTGTTTTATTTATTCTTCTATTGTTGTTGTGATGTCCCCTCTCTTGTACTTTGTATTTCTCGTTGAGTTTCCTCCCTTGTTTCTTGCTTCTTATTTCCTTTTTCTGCCATCTCTTTCAGTTTATTCAAGTCAGATCTCATCACCATGAATATTTTTATTATTATTATTATTATTATATTATTATTATTATTATTATTATTATTATTATTATTATTAAATAACTGTGAAATTATCAATAAACATTTTACATACTAGTACCATAAAAATTCTTTCATCTTGGTAAAAGAGAGAGAGAGAGAGAGAGAGAGAGAGAGAGAGAGAGAGAGAGAGAGAGAGAGAGAGAGAGACGAGAGAGAGAGAGAGTGTCTATCTCTCTGTTCTCTCAAAAAATACTATAACGCTTCCAGCGAAAGAGAGGGAGGGAAGGTAACCACATATGACACATTATTATCTTGTGTGTGGCAAAAGAGAGAGAGAGAGAGAGAGAGAGAGAGATTAGTTAACCTTAATTAAAAGTGACATGGATAGATTAGTATTGTATTTCTTTAAAATACTATCACATAATATGAATTTTGTAATTATCATTATTATTATTATTATTTGAAAGTATTAAAAACATATAGTACAAGTACTATAAAAAATCTCGAGTCTTAGTAAATGAGAGAGAGAGAGAGAGAGAGAGAGAGAGAGAGAGAGAGAGAGAGAGAGAGAGAGAGAGAGAGGGGGGGGGGGAAATTTCATGAGCACTTGGTGGCAACAACACAACAGCTCTTCCCCCTCCTGTCACATAACTTGATATATCTGACAGTTTTAGTACCTGGAGTTAGAGAAAGAAGACTGGGATTTCCTTCATTCTTCCATAATTTTTTAAATTTATAAACTAAAATCTTACTAATTCACTATGGTATTTTCTTTAATGAATTTATATTATTGCTGTATAAATTAATATTAATATTTGAAAATAGTAAATCATTTATTTATCATACAAAAAAGGGATTTTGACGAAGGAAAAATCTATTTCTGGGCAAGGGCCCGTGTCGCCCAGTGAAATGTCCCTTTAGCACATTTCTAAGGTAAATATTGCTAACATTACCAGAGAAAAAAGTTAAATTGGAATGTCAGAATATTCTGACTTGCTCACCTTGTATAAAAGGTGTCGGTATGGTTTCTGGGGCGAGTGAAACCACTACCACGGGTCTCTTACCATTTAGATCCATCCTTCTACAAAATCCTCCTACCTGAGAGGGCCAATGCAAGGCCTGCACCCAGCTACGACTACTACTAGCGCTCCCGACGCCATCACTAGCGCCTCTACCGGTCATCCTTGGAGTTAGCCTGTCAAGCTTGGGCCCAAGGGTGGGTGTAAAGTAGGGTGGGATTTCACTGGGCGACACAGGCCTTTGCCCAGAAATAGATTTTTCCTTCGTCAAAATCCCTTTTCTGGGGTCAGCCCGTGTCGCTTCGTGAAATAGTACCAGAGAAATGGCCACAAGCTTGAATGAGGATATAACATGAGTAAGGAAAAATAAAAAACAATTGAGATTAAAGTACTATAATCTAGAAAGACTTATGAACTATAAATGATTATAATACATACTTAAGATTAATTATGATAACTTACATAAATCTTAAAATCTAATACAAATTCACAGATTAAATATATGTTTGAGTAATCCTAGCATAAAAATAAGGAAAACATCACAATAAGTGCCCTTTGGCATCTAAGGCATAAAAAAGGGTACATGGTGGCAGAATCGCAGGAAGGATGTCAGTGAGGCAGGTAGAAAGGAGATCTAGATCTAATTACTAAACTACTTAAGCAGTGTCAGGAGAAACTGTGTTTCCCGCTGCCACTGCTGGGAATTTAAGAGCTTTTAAGGACTTGAGGTAGTGACATTTGAATACTGTCAGAGATTTCCAGCCTGTATACTTTTTCAGATCATCAAAATTCATATGTTGAAAGTAGTTGATCGAGGTAGCTACTGCCCTAATATCGTGAACCTTGGGAACGAGTTTGGGTTGGCTTGTTTAATAAAGTATAAAATTTGCTGCCTAATACCTTTTAAGGAAATGGTGACATCCTTTTCCCTCGTGAACAAAGGGCCAGAGGATCTCATGGCTGTCTTGGTAAGATATGCTCTTAAGGCAGTAACTGGACATAAGGAAGGGTCCTGAGGAAGTGGAAGGATCTTCCAAGGAGCCCATCTCATTGATGGATCCTCGTTTTTAGCCAAGAATTGATGATCTGGAGAGAGTAAAACTTCTCCTGATGGGAGAAATTCTATATGACCTGATTCTCTAGATAGAGCCGACAGTTCAGATACCCTGGCTCCTGAGGCCAGACTTAGAAGAAATAATGTTTTCCTCAGGAGGGGTAAGAAATCACATGAGTTATTATCAGTATCTGAGGCCAGTTTGAGAACATCATTCAAGAACCATGACACTGAGCTAGGCCTCTCTGATGGTCTGAGTCTAGCACAGGCTCTAGGAATAGATGAAAAATAGGAGTCTGTTAGATTTATTTTAAAATCATATTGGAATATCTTCTTTAGTGCTGATTTAGTAGTAGTGATAGTACTGGCTGCTAAACCTTTTTCAAATAATGATCTAAAGAAGGAAATAGCCAGGTTGGTAGTCATGGTTTGAATTTCGGTCCCCCTCAGAAAATTGGCTAGTTTCTTAACAGCTGAGTCATATTGACGAAGGGTCGATTCTCTTTTATCCAATTCTAGGAATAGGATGTTTTGAGGATCGATATCCGCATCCCTTTTAGCTGCGAACTTCATGAAGTCCATAAAGTTAGGGTTTTGAGAATTCCTGAGGAAGCGAACAGAGTCTTCATTTGCACTATTTGGGATAGCTTGGGATTGGGAATCCGTTGAGGTCGAAGACCTAATTCCAGCAGGAGTGGGAACCAGTTGCTCCTGGGCCAATTGGGGGCCACTAGGGCGACTTGTCCCTTGAAGGTCCTGAGTTTGCGCAGAACTTTCAGAAGAAGATTCACTGGAGGAAAGATGTAGATCTTCTTCCATTGATTCCAGTCTATGGCCATGGCATCTGTCTCATAAGCCAGAGGGTCCAGGTTGGGAGCCACATAGCAGGGAAGCTTGTGGTTTGACTCTGTGGCGAAAAGATCCACCTGGAGCCCTGGAATCTGCTGACAGATCCAATTGAATGATCGCCTGTTCAGAGACCACTCCGACTCTAGAGGGACTGAGCGAGACAAGGCATCTGCTATCACGTTCTTCACTCCCACTAGGTGAGTGGAGGACAGTTGCCATCTGTACTTGGCTGCCAGAGAAAATATGGCTATCATGACGTGGTTCACATTTCTTGATTTGGAGCTTCCTCTGTTGATGCAGTGTACTACTACTGTGCTGTCCAATACCAGCTTGATGTGAGATCCCTTGGCTGGCTGACGTCTTTTCAGACTGAGGAATACCCCCATAGCTTCCAGCAAATTGATGGAGCCGGCGGAATGGAAGGGACCAAGTCCCTTGTACCTTTTTGTACTGAGAGTACTCTCCCCAGCCGCTTAGTGAAGCATCCGTGTGGATAACTAATGCCGTAGGAGGGAATTGGAGAGGAATTGACTTTGATAAGTTCTTGACCTCCGCCCAAGGGCGGAGGCGTTTGCGAAGTATCGCCGGGATAGCGGACAACTTGTCCCGGAACTTGTTGTTTGCTCTCGAGCGCCAGACACGGTTTATGTCTTTGAGTTTTGCCTTCAGCAGAACGTCTATTACTGAGGCAAATTGAAGAGAGCCTAGCATCCTTTCCTGGCTTCTCCTGGATGTCTGTTTGCACTTGAGAAGTTGCCTGGTTGCCTTGGCTATTTCTTTTCTCTTTGACGACAGAATTGATAGAGTGTGAGAGTTTAAATCCCACTGAATGCCGAGCCACTGAAAGCGAGAGTCCGGTGTCAACCGGGACTTGGTCTTGTTTATCTGGAACCCTAGATGTTCCAGAAACTGTATTACCTTGACCGTTGCTTTGTGGCATTCTTCGATGCTTGTTGCCCAAATGAGCCAATCGTCCAGATACGCATCTACCATTATCCCCTGGGATCTGAGTTGTTGAACTACTGTCTCTGCTATCTTCGTAAATACCCTAGGGGCTACGTTTAGCCCGAAGGAGAATGCCTGGATCCTTAGCCTGAAACCTAGGTACGGGCGGAAGTGTCTTGCCACTGGGACATGATAGTATGCGTCTGTAAGATCGATAGAGGTGGTGACGGCCCCACAGAGAAGTAAGGTCCACACCTGCGAGATAGTCAGCATCTTGAAATTGTCACAATGAATTAATAAGTTTAGACGGGACAAGTCTAGAATTATTCTTCGTTTGGTTGAGCCTTTCTTTGCCACGCTGAACAAGTGACCTTGAAACTTTAAATGCCTGACTTTTGACACTACTCCTTTCTGAAGGAGTTCTTGGGCATACTCCATCAATTCCGTTGTTGGTTGTTGATAGAAGGTCTTGGATGGAGGAGGGCCTTTGGTCCAGCTCCATCCTAGGCCTTTGGACACAATACTTTGTGCCCAGTTGCTGAACCTCCATCTGTGGCGAAAGAGGAACAGTCTCCCTCCTACCTGAGGGTTCTCACTGGCTTGGGGCAGGTCGAGATCTGCGCCCTCCCCGTAAATGCTTCCCCCGGCTGGATGCTCTTCCGCCACCTCTCTGGCGAAAGGCACCCCTAGCCCTGCTGCCTCTTCCGAACCTATTAAAGGGTTGGAAAGATTGGCCCTCAAACACTGGGTTGAAGGCCGGAGAGACAGCAAAGGAGGTGGAAGCTTGACCCTGAGGAGTCAGCAGCAGGAATTGTTGTTGAGGCTGAGCCTTTGATGTAGAAGGCTGTGCCACTTGAGAAACTGGCACTACCTGAACTATTTGCTGTTGCTGGGAAGCCTGGAAAGGCTGGAATTTCCTAGGCTTTTTGGGTTTTCTGGATGAGTGAGTCGACTCCGGCTTCCTCTTACTTGAGAGGCCCCAGCGGACCTTAAGGCTCTGATTGAGTCTTGTCGCCTCGTACTGCACTGAATTGACAACCGATTCTGGGAAAAGGTCGGCACCCCAGATCGGAGCCGCCAGCAATTTGTTCGGTTCGTGGCGGATGGTGGCTTCCTGCAGAACATGTTTCCTGCAGTTACGCCTCGCCACAATGAAATCATAAGGCTGAGTTGGTTTTCTCCCCACTCTCAGGGCAACTTTTTCCATCGAGATCATTAAGGACATCTCCCTTTCGCTTACTCAGAAGGCAACACAGGACCTTCTGACTTTGCCAGTGAGGAAGTACTTTCCAGCCAAGCTTGTGAAGAAGACACCAAAGGAGTCAAGACCGACTCAGCAGCCCTTTCGGGGTAGACCGTTCTCTCGCCCCTCCTTTAGAGGAAAAAGAATGCCTGCTTAAAGAGGGTCGAAAACTACAAACAAGCAATAATTCTCAAGTCCTCCAGACTACAGTTTGGGCCAGACTCGGGATTTTGGGAAGTTTGGCGAAGAAGGAGAGCGGATTCCTGGTCCGTCAGTGTAGCCCAGGAAGGTTACAAGATCCCCTTCCTGAAGAAGCCACCTCTTACCACCTCTCCAAGAGCCCTTGGGGCTCATTACAACGACTTAGAGAAGAAAGAGGCACTGTGGGAGCAAGTCTTCACCATGCTCAGCAAAGGGTCCATAGAACCTGTTCTGGACCACTCATCACCAGGGTTTTACAACCGTCTTTTCCTTGTGCCGAAATCTTTGGGTGGATGGAGGCCAGTACTGGATGTGAGCTGTCTGAACTTGTTCGTGGAGAAAACCAAGTTTACGATGGAAACGAGCGAATCCGTGCTGGCAGCAGTGCATCCAGGGGACTGGATGGTGACCCTGGACCTTCAAGATGCGTATTTCCATATTTCCATCCATCCGAGATACAGGAAGTACCTAAGGTTTGTGATCCAGAACAGGGTCTTTCAATTCAGGGCCCTTTGCTTCGGGCTTTGCACAGCGCCACAGGTTTTCACGAGGATTATGTCGAATGTGGCGAGGTGGCTTCACCTATTGGGGATCAGAGCCTCACTCTACCTAGACGATTGGCTGATAATATCCCAGTCGAGACAACAATGTCTGGAGGACTTAAAATTGACCTTAAGTTTGACGAAGGAATTGGGTCTGATGGTAAACCTCAAAAAGTCGCAACTGATCCCCAAACAGGAAGTAGTCTATTTGGGGATTCTGATTTCCTCAGCGACTTTTCAGGCTTTTCCATCCCCCGACAGGCAAGTCCTATGCCTTCGGAAGGTGCAAGCCTTCCTAGAGAAAGACCAATGCTCTGCGAGAGAGTGGATGAGCTTGCTGGGGACGCTCTCTTCAATAGAGCGGTTCGTTTCTCTAGGAAGGCTTCACATGAGACCCTTGCAGTTCTTCCTGAGCGAAGTCTGGCCAAGAAAATCGCAACCGGACTCTTTCCTGTTTCAAATTCCTATCAAGATCAAGGAGGAATTGGAGTGGTGGCTAACTCCGGGAAAGTTAGCAGAGGGTACATCGCTCCAACGGAAGAACCCAGACCTAGTGTTGTTCTCCGACGCCTCGGACGCAGGTTGGGGAGCGACACTAGGTCCTCAAGAAGCATCAGGCCTCTGGAACAAAGAGGAAGCATCTTGGCATATAAACAGGAAGGAACTGATGGCGATTTTCTTGGTTTTGAAGACGTTCAAGGTCTTAGTCCGCGACAAAGTGGTACAGATCAACGCAGACAATACCACAGCTCTGGCATATCTCCGCAAGCAAGGAGGGACTCATTCCTTATCTCTGTGCAATGTGGCGAAAGAAGTCCTTCTTTGGGCAGAGAAAGAAAACGTCACCCTGCTCACCAGGTTCATTCAGGGGGAGAAGAACGTCAGAGCGGACCTGCTGAGCAGGGAAGGGCAACTCCTTCCGACGGAGTGGATGCTGCATCAAGAGGTATGCCAGAGGCTGTGGAAACTGTGGGACCGTCCAGTAGTGGACCTTTTTGCTACTGCTATGACGAAGAGATTGCCAGCCTACTGCTCTCCAGTCCCAGACCTTCAAGCAGTCGCGGTGGGTGCCTTCCTGTTAGATTGGACGGGGCTGGACGCTTATGCTTTTCCTCCGTTCAAGATAGTAGGAAAGGTCATGAAAAAGTTCAGGGAGAGTTACGGGACAAGACTCACTCTCATAGCTCCCTACTGGCTGGCCCAAAATTGGTTCACAGAGGTAGTGGAATGGATGGTGGACACACCAAGAACACTGCCCACAAGAGTAAATTTACTCAAACAACCTCACTTTGACAGGTATCACAAGAACCTCCTCGCTCTGGGTCTGACTGCGTTCAGACTATCTAAAGACTTGTCAGAGCGAGGGGGTTTTCTAGAGAAGCAGCCAAAGCAATTGCTAGAGCGCGAAGAACCTCCACCATCAAAGTGTACCAGTCGAAGTGGGAGACCTTCCGTAAGTGGTGCAGGAAGCAAAAGGTTTCTTCATCCAGTACCTCTGTGACCCAAATTGCAGACTTCCTCCTGTATTTGAAGAAGGAAGTAGGTTTGTCGAATCAAACTGTCAAGGGGACAGGAGTATGCTGGCCGCTGTGTTCAGACACAGAGGCTTAGACATTTCCAATAACTTGGATCTTAGAGACCTCCTCATGTCTGTTGAGATGAAGAAGGAGCGTCAATGCAGAGCCCCTTCTTGGAATTTAGATATTGTCCTGAAGTTTTTAGTTACTAACAAGTTCAAACCTCTAAGAAATGCATCTTTGAGAGATGTCCCGAAGAAGATCATCTTCCTAGTTGCTTTAGCTATGGCTAAAAGAATTAGCAAACTTCAGGCAATCAATAAAGAAATAGGCTGGAAACACAACAAGGCAGTGTGCACTTTCCAGGAGGATTTCTTGGCCATGAATGAAAGCCCATCTAATCCTTGGCCAAGATCCTTTGAAATTATGGGTCTTTCCGACCTTGTGGGTCAGGAACAGGAAATGGTTCTTTGTCCTGTAAGGGCTTTGCGTCATTACGTTGAAAGAACCAAAGATATTAGAGGGACCTCAGGATCTCTTTGGTGTTCAGTGAAAGAGCCAAACAGACCCTTGACGAAAAATGCTATCGCCCTTTTTCTCAGAGAATTAATTAAAGAAGCACATATGCTTTGCCAAGAGGAAAACTTCAGACTACTTAAAGTCAAGGCGCATGAAGTTAGAGCGGTAGCTACGTCCTTGGCGTTCAGTTTGACCCAGCTATGTTTTGTTGCATTATCGCCTCGTGGTCCACCTGCACTCGCGTGAGCCAGCTGATCACCCTGGTCCCAGTCTCCCCTTCCTCCCACGTGGAGGGAGGATTAGTCCTTGCTCGCTCACGGTCGCTATGGCAACCGTCCGGGCACCCCTCCCCTCTCCTACCAAGGGATACGGGAGTCACGGACTTAAGGGGGGGTCCTGTTGGACTGGTCACGTTTTCTTTGAGCTTCGGGGAGGTCCCGGTGTGTTCAGGTTGGGTTGGCCACCCCGCCAGCTCGCGTCGGGCCTTCTCCGGCGTTCTATGGTGGTTCTCCTGTTCCCTCCCTATCTTTACGTGGATAGCTGGCTCCGCCAGCTCTTTGGGCGGGGAATACGGAGTAGGCCTTACATGCTTCCCCTGTATATGGTTGTTGTAGTCTCTTTCGTCTTCCGGCGGAGCACCCGCTCACCATCCGTGTGCCCCGTGGGTTGGCGGAAGGGTTCTACAGCGGAGCTAGGCTCCGCATACACTATTATTTGTTTTGTTTTAGTGTTATTTTGTTTAACTTTATGGATAATCTTCTCACGTTCTCCGCTGTGTTGTACCTTCACCTTGGTGTACTATATGTATATGAGCAGGTATCTGGATTGGCGGAAATCTTTGCTCCGGTGTACCGGAGTTTTCAAACCAGTTTACCGAGTCCTATGGACTCTCACACGGATTACAGGAGAGGATTATGCCCAAAAATTTATTTTACTCCGGCATGCAGTGGAGCATCATATCTTTTGAGGGGTCCTGTTAGTATATGCTGATACTTATGTATCTGTTCACTTACAGGCTACCAACTGTCAGGAGGCGGGATGTAACGCCGTCCTGCAGGACCCTTGTGGTCATGAGGTCTGCAGGACCCACGCACCCTGTGCTGTCTGCCACAATGAATTGATCGTGTGGCATCACGAAGCCTGCTCCATATGCTACGAGCTTGTGGAACAGTTTTCTAACGGAGTAAGTATATACCGGCGTAGGTATCGTCTCTTTCTTGGTATATACTGTCAGATAATTTGGTTTAAAATTGCTTATAGTCGACTAGAGTCGTAAGTTTTAATGATATATCTTTGGGGCTTCGTTGTAAGGACTACAATGACCTTTTGTTTCAGGCTGCCGCCGTGAAGGACGCCGCGTCGGCCACCCTGAAAGCCTGGGTAGGTGGCTTCGGGAAGAATGCACCGAAGGGGCAGCCGTATATTCTAGGCAAGAACATGGCTGTCCGAATCTTCCCAGGCGGCAAGTCGACTGGCTACGTTGACCCTGTTGCGGCAGCGCTGGCTATCGCTGCCATCCAGCTGCAAGTGGAGCAGGCCTTGGCAGAAGGGGGAGCCCTGGAGATCACAGCGGACATCGCCACCCTGGACCTTAATGTGGAGCCTATGACGGTAGGGGAAGGTGAGTTGATGGTTGTGGTAGGTTTGTTGGGCGCTCAAGGGCTTCCCTTGGGCGCGTCTGGATCTTCATCTCCTGTCCCTTCTGCTTCATTCCAAGGTTTTTCCGCATCGGAAATTCCGGCTAGGACGTCTTCTGCCTCGGTTGTTCCTAAGGTGAAAGGACAACGTGAGCAAAAAACCCTGGAGAGGTCGTCTTCTAAGAAGACTTCGGCCTCATCTTCTCATAAGACTCCGGCTAACCATCCTGGAGCAGAGAAAGCGAGGACATCTTCTTCTTCGCACTCCAAAGGGTCTAGGGGCAAGTCCTCTAAAGAGAAGGTCCGCGCTCCCGCCAAGCCAGTACCGTCTACGTCCACCGGAGCTCGTCCGAAGACCCCTGCTGCGACCAGTACCTCTGGCCCCTTCGATCCCAACTCCTTTACAGCAGGGGTCATGCAACAGGTGGGGAACATGGTGGGGGCAATGGTGAACGATAGGCTTGACCAGATTGCCCAGATCTCCACCTCGTTCGTGCAGTCCGGTCAGTCGATCCAGAACATCTCGGATCGGCTGACGAACCAGGAGAACTTGTTGGCGGGTCTTAGCCAGAATTCCCCAGCAGTTCTTCCTCTGGCAGGCGCCGGAGTGACTCCAATGCCCGATACGACTCTCTCCCCGCATTCACCATGAGTAATCCTTGGAGGGTAGCAGCCTTCGCACCCTTCAAGGACGGAATGATCTCAATCCCGGACTGTGGAACTCGTCGTATCGAGGACTTCGAGTTCCACCCCGCCGATCTTCAACCACCTTTCATGGGGTATGCTAGATTGACGGAGGCAGCCCTAAATAGAGAAGATAAAATCCCGAAAGAAACTGTTATTTACAGTCGGGAACAAGCTCAGAGGGAATGGGTGAGGTGTCTGGAAGATTGGGACTGCACCAATACTAGGCTTCAGGCATTCAAGAGCCCATTCACAATCTTTGTGACGGAGGAGGAGGCACCACTCCCCTTCACCACAAAAATTGCAGAAGTTACCATCCAGGCTGCCATGAAAGAGGAGCCTCTCCCTCAACTGAGAGAGTCGGACCCGACGTCCCCACTCTTCCCAGCTTCTGAGGACCTCTGGGCTGACCTTCTGGCGTCTTTTACAGTTGGGAAACTCAAACCGGACTGTGCTATCGAACAGTTCAGGGAGAGACTCCCGAGACTGCCGGGCAACTTGATCCAAGCGGAATTTGACGCAAGGACCAGGTTAGGAAGGACACTTAACGCCTTAGTGATGACAGAGGTTGCTGCCATGACATATGGTACGGAGCCTCTGTTTAAGCTCCTGGCTAAGGCACAGACGCAAACCGTACAGTCGGATTTGTACGACTTTGTAGTGGCAAGATGAAACTACAGGAAACATGTCCTGCAGGAAGCGACTATAAGGCATGAACCGAATAAGTTGCTGTCGTCTTCGATCTGGGGAGCTGACCTCTTCCCTGCAGCTGCTGTAAATGAGGTTCATCATGAAGACACCAGGCTCAACCAGAGTCTTAGGGTCCGCTGGGGTCTTTCTAGCAAAAGGAAGCCAGAAAGCACCCCCTCTGGTTCTAAGAAATTGAAGAAGCCCAGGAAGTTCCTGACCTTCCAGGCACAGCAGCAGCAACAATTCGTTCAGGCAGTCCCGGTTTCACAACCCGTGCAACCGTCGACTTCCAAGACCCAGAACCAGCCCATCCTCCTGTTGACGCCTCAAAACCAGCCCTCGACCTCCTACGCTGTTTCCCCAGCTTTCAATCCGGTATTCGAAAGCCAGGCGTTCCAAGCCATCAATAGGTTTGGAAGGGGAAGCAGAGCTAGGGGTGCATTTCAACAGAGGGGTGGCGGAAGGGCACCCAACAGGGGGAGACACTTCCGTGGAGGGCGCGGAGCACGTCCTGCACAGTCCCAGTGAGAACCCTCAGGTAGGAGGGAGGCTGTTCCTCTTCCGACACAGGTGGGGATTCAGCAATTGGGCACAAAGTATTGTGTCCAAAGGGCTGGGATGGAGTTGGATCAAAGGTCCTCCTCCATCCAAAACATTCTTTCAAATACCAACGAAGGAATTGACAGAGTATGCGCAAGAGCTCCTTCAGAAAGGGGTAGTATCAAGAGTCAAACATTTAAAGTTTCAAGGACGCTTGTTCAGTGTGCCAAAGAAAGGCTCAACAAAACGAAGAGTAATCTTAGACTTGTCTCGTTTAAACTTATTCAGTCGTTGCGACAAGTTCAAAATGCTGACTATCTCACAGGTGCGGACCTTACTTCCCCGTGGGGCCGTCACCACCTCTATCGATCTTACAGACGCATACTATCGTATCCCAGTCGCGAGACACTTCCGCCCATACCTAGGCTTCAAGCTAGGAGACCAGGCATTCTCTTTCAAAGTGATGCCCTTCTGGCTGAACGTAGCCCCCAGGGTGTTCACGAAAATAGCGGGATCAGTGGTCCAACAACTGAGGTTGCAAGGGATAATGGTAGTAGCGTACCTCGACGATTGGCTCATTTGGGCAACAACTGTCGAGGAATGCCTCAAAGCCACAGACAAAGTAATTCAATTTCTGGAATATCTGGGGTTCCAAATAAACAAGACCAAATCCAGGCTAACGCCGGAGTCTTGTTTCCAGTGGCTCGGCATTCAGTGGGACCTGAACTCCCACACTCTGTCAATTCTGTTGGCCAAAAGGAAAGAAATATCCAAGTTAATAAGACAATTCCTCAAATGCAAACAGATGTCAAGGAGAAACCAGGAAAGGATCCTAGGTTCCCTTTAGTTTGCATCAGTCACAGACGTTCTGTTGAAAGCAAAATTGAAGGATATAAATCAGGTATGGCGCTCAAGGGCAAATGTCAAATCTCGAGACAAGTTGTCAGTAATTCCGCCAGTTCTTCGCAAACGTCTCCGCCCCTGGGCGGAGTCCAAGAATCTGTCCAAATCAGTTCCTCTCCAGTTCCCTCCTCCGGCGTTGGTTATCCATACGGACACCTCTCTAAGTGGGTGAGGAGGATACTCCCAATTCAAGAAAGTTCAAAGGACTTGGTCGCCTCAGTTCCGCCAGCTTCACATAAATGTATTGGAAGCCATGGCAGTATTCCTCACTCTGAAGAGGCTTCTACCAGCCAAGAATTCCCATATAAAGCTGGTTTTGGACAGCGCAGTAGTGGTACACTGCATCAACAGGGGAGGATCCAAGTCAAAACATGTGAACCATGCCATGATAGCCATTTTCTCTCTAGCAACCAAGTACAAATGGCATCTATCCTCCACCCATCTGGCGGGAGTAAGGAACATGATAGCAGACGCCCTGTCTCGATCAGTTCCTCTGGAATCGGAGTGGTCCCTGGACAAGCTCATTCCAGTGGATATGCCAAAGGGTCCCAGGTCTCCAGGTGGATCTTTTCGCATCTCAAGCGAGCCACAAGCTCCCTTGCTATGTGGCCCCCAACCTGGACCCTCTGGCTTATGCCATAGATGCCATGTCCATAGATTGGAATCAGTGGAGGAAGATTTACATCTTTCCTCCAGTGAATCTTCTATTGAAAGTCCTGAGCAAACTCAGGACGTACAAGGGACAAGTAGCTCTAGTAGCCCCAGATTGGCCCAAGAGCAACTGGTATCCTCTCCTCCTGGAATTGGGTCTCCGACCTCGTTGGATTCCCAATCCCAGGCTATCTCAGTCAGTACAAATGAGGACTGTGTTCGCTTCCTCAGGAATTCTCAAAACCCTAACTTTATGGACTTCATGAAGTTTGCGGCTAAGAAAGATGCAAATATCGATCCCCAGAATATCCTTTTCTTAGAATCGGATAAGAGGGAATCAACTTTACGTCAGTACGATGCTGCTGTAAAGAAATTGGCAAATTTCCTGAAGGAAACAAACACCCGAACCATGACAGTTAATTTAGCTATATCCTTTTTCAGATCCTGTTTGAAAAAGGTCTAGCAGCTAGTACTATTACCACTAATAAGTCAGCTTTAAAGAAAATCTTCCAGTTTGGCTTTAAGATAGACTTATCAGACTCCTACTTTACATCTATTCCTAAAGCCTGTGCTATGCTCAGACCTTCAGAAGGCCTAGTTCAGTTTCATGGTTCTTGAATGACGTTCTCAAACTGGCTTCAGATACTGACAACGTTTCATGTAACTATTTAATGTTATCAAGAAAAACATTATTCTTACTAAGTTCGGCCTCAGGAGCCAGAATATCAGAACTGTCGGCCCTTTCCAGAGATGCTGGACATGTAGAATTCCTCCCCTCAGGAGAAGTCTTACTATCTCCAGATCGTAGCTTTCTGGCAAAGAATGAGGACCCCTTAATGAGATAGGCCGCTTGGAAGGTCCTCCCTCTTCCACAAGACCCTTCTCTTTGTCCGGTGACGACCTTACAAGCCTATCTGTCCAGGACATCTTCTAGATCCTCAGGCCCCCTCTTTATGAGGGAAAAAGGTGGCACTATTTCAATAAAAGGGATTAGACAACAAATCCTCTATTTTATCAAGCAAGCTAACCCTGACTCATTCCCTAAAGCCCATGACATCAGGGCAGTAGCCACATCTATCAATTACTTCCAACATATGAATTTCGATGAATTGAAGAAGTATACAGGCTGGAAATCGCCGACAGTTTTTAAACGGCACTACTTAAAATCCTTGGAATCTCTTAAATTTCCGGCAGTGGCAGCGGGAAACATAGTTTCTCCTGACACTGTTCAGTAGTTGTAGTCGAAGATCCAGATCTCCTTTCTACCTGCCTCACTAACAATTCACCTAACCTTACCGTCATGTTCAATTGGGTCCTTCAGCCTTAGCTGCCTAAAAAGGCTACTTATGGTGATGTGCCCCTTATTTTTTTGCTACGGGCACTCACAATCGTAAATATTGATTACTGACGGTAACCATTAGTGTCGTTTTCCCTTTTTTTTTTTTTTGCTAGGGAAACACACTTATATGTATGTCAAGATATTTAATCATATTGTTTCATAAAATCTAGTTCTAAGTTATCATAAGTTAGTTTAAGTTTAATTTTAAGTCCAATTATATGTCTTAAGCTGGCATTTATTATATTAGGTTAAGTTAACCTTAGTTATGATAACTTGTAAAATTTTTCAACTAGATTAGTATATTCATTTATTTTATTTCTTTCGTTTTATTGAGACCTTATTTTATTTTCCAACCTTGTGCTAATTCTCTGGTACTATTTCACGAAGCGACATGAACTGAGCCCAGAAAAGGGATTTTGACGAAGGAAAAATCTATTTCTGGGCAAGGGTTCGTGTGGCCCAGTGAAATCCATCTCTGTTCTCCCACCCTTGCGCCCAAGATTGGCATCTAACTTCAAGGATGGCCACGAGAGGCGCTGCGGTCGGCGTGGGAGGATGTGTAGTAGTAGTTGCTGGCACCGGCCGTGTGTCAGCTCTCTCAGGGAGGGGTATTTTGATGAAGGAGAATTCTAAATGACAAGAGGTTCGTGGTAGTAGTCTCACTCGCCCCAGCACCATACCGACACCTTCTTTTTATTTAGGGTGAGCGAGTCAGTTACTCTGACATCCCCCTATTTTTATTTTTTCTCTGGTAATGTTGGTATCATTTACCTAGAAATAATGAACTTGAGGGATTATTTCACTGGGCGACACGAACCCTTGCCCAGAAATAGATTTTTCCTTCGTCAAAATCCCTTTTTAGGTTGTCTGAGAGGGTATATACCCTCTTCAGTCTATGATGTTAGGTTGTTAGTGTTGGTGTGTGTGTTGTTCAGGTGGTCTAATAAGTCCTAGCATGAATGCCTGTGGTAAGAGAGGGCTAGGGTTTCTGTCAACACGTTGGTCACGTCCAGTTGTCAGATCCTTTTAGAGCTTCTTCAACAAATAGGTCACGTCCTAGTTGAGAGCTACTAAGGTAAAGGAGGCTCAGAGGCAGGACCTATGAAGTCAGCTACCTTAGCAGGTAAGGAACCAAAGAGTAGAATAATATTTATTATTTTTTATTATTTTTAAACTCCAATGATGTTGCTGTTTTTGACCCACCTCCAAATGTGTCAATCAGCTACTATATATATACCTGCCAGGTAAGTGTCATACATAAAAATGATGTTTTTATGATAAAACAAAGTTTTATGTATACTTACCTGGCAGGTATATATAATTAAATTCCCACCCTCCTCCCCTCAGGAGACAGGGTTCAGAGAAAATCTGATGAAAATGGGAATGGTTCCAAGCGCCAACGCCACGGGAACGGGGTGGCGATCACCTGAACTACCGGTAAAATAGCGGTTGCTGTGAGTTTTGAAAATTTCTGTCAGTGTGACAGAGAATATAGCTATATATATACCTGCCAGGTAAGTATACATAAAACTTTGTTTTATCATAAAAACGTCATTATTTTTGGAGGGGTATTGTAACTTACCCAGGACTTCTGCCCCTTTGTTAACAAGCACTCACAGTTCATTTTTTGAAGCTCAGTGAAAATGCGCAAGCTTCCCCAAAAGAGATAGTACACAGTGGCATTTGATCAATTCTGGAAGGAAATTATGAACAGAAAAAAATTTTCTTGCCACAGAATGGCAATATATGGGGGACATGATGCATGCTTCCGATAAGGAATATAAGTCACTCAAGTATACTTCAAAGTATAAAGGTACTGCATCCTGCAACTCAAAAGTGAGAGGGGATGCAAATGCTGCCCAAATAAGGTCTAATGTTGGAATTCTGACTGGAAATCACTTAATGATCAATTTGGAGTACAAAACTTCAAATCAAAACATGATAGGGCTCCAATACTCATCTCTGATGACACAAATAATCCTCGGTTAGACACCTCATTGCACATTTTCCCTCCATATAGTAAATATCTAATTAACGAGAGAAAAACTATGATCGAAGCTATACATGTAAGAGACCACTAAGAGAAACAGTTTTCTTACCTATGTCTGTAACATTAAAAGCTATAGAAGACCCTTTACCAGGACCCAAATTGCTCACCAAGTAGCCCCAGCCTTCTGTCCCTGCACTTTCAAAATGATTAATCTTGCACTTTAAAAATTGTTTATTTTGTAAAGACAGATTTTCAGACTTTTGTAGTGATTAAAAGACAATACACAATGGCAAAATTAAAACAGTTTGTTACAGTCATCCCAGTTTTGGAAAATGGCAAGGAATGGGCAATGCTACAATTCCCTTTTGCAGGGGAAAAGCTCCCTTTATATATATAGCTATGCAGCAATTTAGGACCCATACAAGAACCACAGAGGTGACAGCCTCAACTGTATTATAACCTCTACCACCTTGCTGGAAGTTGCCATCTTAAGGCTTCCAAAATGCTTCAGAACAATTGTTGCTGTTGTGGCCAAAAGTCTTATGAGAACCCTATGGCAAGCATTCTGGGACTTTTTAGAGTGGCTGACACATAAAAGCGTGAATGGAAACACTGGATGGCTCCAACAAGTCACTTCCCAATGTAACTTCATTATTACATAATAACCACTTCTGTAAGGACCTGTTTGAGGAGTCTGTTGTTAAAAACTTAACAAGCAAGCCTGCCAACAAAATTGTAGAGTACTACATACTCTCTTTTGGTAAAAAAAGGAATTTAGAAAACAAAAACTAAAAAATTGTCCTTACCCAACCCAAAAAGGCTTGCTTGAAAAGGTAAGCCTTCCTCAAAGACAAGTAGGTAGTCAGAAGGGACAATGCCTCACTAAGGGACAACAACAGCAAGAAAATCTTTTCACATGGTCCAAAGACCCTCTTATAGGAAAAAGAAAAGTAACACCTGGGATGCCTATCAAGGGCAGAGGCAGAGGAAGAGACGGGTACCAGTAGAAATGGTATGGTCGGGGGCCGACTTCGATGACACCACGGGCAATAGAAGTCTTTCCTGTGGGGGGATACAGCATTAATTTTAAATGGGCTGGGTTCAGAAAGGAAAGGGGTTCTTCCAAAAATCAGACCCCTCTCTGGAAAGTTATGTGCAGAAAGACCCTATTAATGGGAGCCATAGAGAAACATTCATATATTTGTCTAGAAGCACGTCTTTAAGTGTCCCCAAAAAGGATTCCTCCGAACAAATAGTGATCCTAGACCTATCAACATTGAACAAACATATCGTTTGCCAAATTTTTTGGATAACTGCCATTGCCCTAGTACTTTCAGTTATTCTAAAAGGGACTTGGACAATTATAGATCTGAAAGGTGCATATGAGCATGTCCCTGTTGCCTTTCTCTTCTGCCCCATACCAGGGCTCCAGATAGGGAAAGATATGTATAGGCTCAAAGTCATGCCTTGTGGGCTAAACAATGCCTTAAGAAATTTGACAAAATCAGCAACAAAAGTTCTTTAGGAAATCAGAAATACAACTAACAGACTACCTAGATGGCTGGTCGACCTGGGGGCCCACAAGAAAAGTTTGCTTGAAAAATCTAAAAGCAGTGGTCAACTGACTACAGTCAAAAGGTTTTATGATAAATTGGCAAAATTCCACATCACACTTAGCAGATGCTTTCAGTAGCTGGGACTATGTTGGATGCTTTCATGGGCTGTTGTGTCTCCCCATCATGCCCAAAATAAAATAAGGCAAGTCCTTAAAACGTGCCTTTCACAGCCCAGAGTTTCCAAACAGCAATTAGAACGTATGGCGGGCTTGTTGCAATTTGCATCAATGATAGATCCAATATTCAATTAAAACAAGGGAATATGAACAAATTCTAGCTATTGCATACAACAAACAAGAAGCAAGACTGACCCCATCAAAAGATTTTAAAAATTGGGGAGATACTTTGGCCTTGATCCCGGAAGGAATCTCTGGTGATACAGGTCACACTAACTCCTTAGTCTATACAAGTGACAATGCACACAGATGCCTTGTTGACAGGTTGGGAGGATACTGGGAGGATCGTCAGGTAGCAAGGTGGTGGTCAGCTACTCTGAGGAACTGTCTTATCAATTTCCTTGAGCTGATGGGTGTCTTTTTGTCTCTCAAAAAACTCAAACCTCCAGAAGAGAGACATTTGGTTGCTTCTAGACAACATGAATGCAATGTCCTATATCAAGCAGTTGGGATGATGCTCACCTCCTCTCAATATGATAATGCTAGCCACCCTTCAATGGCGCAAGCAAGGATGTGGCACTTGTCTGTAATTCACCTTACAGGGTCTCTCAGTGTAATAGTAGACTCCCTATCAAGGAAAACGACAGCCTCAACAGAGTGGATGTTAGACAACCACTTGTTTCAGAAAATAGCCAATATGCTTCTACAACTGGAAGTGGACATGTTCACCATGTATGAGAATCACAATCTGCCTTCCTACAAGACTGGAACAAATGGAGGACGACATACCTTTTCCTCCATTGTTCCACATCTCGAATGCATTGAGCAAACTCCTAAACCTCAAAGGAACAGCTTACATAATATCCCCAAATTGGCCAAACAGGCATTGGTTCCTATTACTTCAACAATGGGCAGAGAGATAAATTCCAATGCTGTCCACTGTTTTACCCAATTCACTAAGGGGGAAAGTCATTTAAAGACCCTCCTTTCTGAGCTGAGAGCTTCACAAGTGGTTTTTTAAATATCTACCATGAAAATTACTTGCCCAACATTGCTAGGCACCTAGCACAAAAACTACAGACTTCATATAACCTGGCAATACTAGTATATATGGAAGATATGGTTAGATTTTATCCATATCAAGAGCCCAGTCAAAAATGTTAGGGAAACCATTTTAAAATTACTTATCCCTTTTGAAGACAAACACCTTGCAGTTACAACAGTCTTGATATAGAGCAGCATTAATGGAACCATTGATTTATGGGATTGACTAGTTTGGAAGTTATGTCCCTTCTGGGGTTCTTTGCACTACAAAGACCTGCTCTTGAAAGGATCCAATTACCTGGTCCCTAAACAAGGTGCTTAGACTTTGATCAGCCCCTCAATTCAGCGGACCTGATATAACCACAACTCACAAGCTACAATAGGCTATCTTCTTGATTGCATTAGCAACAGGAGTCATATTAGCTAAATGGGCTCTCTTAGATGGGGACAATATATCATGCAAACAGCTAACCATCAATTATTTCTGGGCTCAGCCCGTGTCGCTTCGTGAAATATCCTTTTAGCACATATTTCTAAGGTAAATATTACTAACATTACCAGAGGAAAAACTAAAATGGGATGTCAGAGTATTCTGACTCGCTCACCTTATATAAAAGGTGTCGGTATGGTTTCTGGGGCGAGTGAAACGACTACCACGGGTCTCTTACCATTTAGATCCATCCTTCTACAAAATCCCCCTGCTAGAGAGGGCTGATGCACAACCCACACCAGTAACTACTACTACTAGCGCTCCCAACGCCAGCACGAGCGCCTCTAGCGACATCCTTTTCGTTAGCTCCATCTCTCGCACACGTGTTTTTTCTCGCTGTGTTTTTATGCTTACGTTTTTGGATTTATCATTCATCATGGAACTCCAAGCCATCGCCGCAGCTAAGTTAAGTACTGCTAAAGTGTTTCACGTATTTTTAGCCAGCTAGGGCCCGTTTTACCGCTTTTATTTAGGTTTTATGACAGTGCCCTCAGCGGCATGGCTACAGGGTCGTCCCAGTCGGCTCGCCCCACGTGTTTCATTATTTCATGCTTCTTCAGTCTTCCATACCGTTGTAGCTGGAACCTTGCAGTATTTATATGATTACATTTTTGTGTTGTGCAAGATGTACTTGTGTTTTACATATCATGGGGATTTTAGCTCGATTGAGCTCCTGCCTATATTACCTTAGCTCAGCGTTCACGCATGCATGTCCCTTTGTCTAGGTCTGTTAGGCGTATTAGGACATATGTCCTCTCTTTTTAGTCCTGCCACCCTGGCCGTCGCCCTCCGTTCTTACGCATCGGCAGAGGCCAGCTCCCGAGTAGTTAGGCGCCCTCCCTTCCAGGTTGGTTAGCCTAACTTCTCCAGGACACTGCTTTCTCTTTTTGTGCTTATTCTTTTTCTTTCCCTGTGTTATTTTTCTATAGCATGCTAGAGACGGTTAGAGGTAGCCTAGGCTACCTCAGTTCGCCTGGTCTGTCCTACCACGTGGCCCTACCACGTTCACGGCGAACCAGGCGATCACCATGAGCCACCCAGCTCTGTCCCCCTGCTTCTCCCTCCCTACGTGGGGAGTATCGCTCGCTCACGTTGCCACGGCAACCATCGGGGCTCTCTCCCCTCTACTCGGGGAGGATACGGGAGTCAGCAGGGGGACATCTGGAGCTGACTCTTCCTACCGCTCTCACCCTTGGTTCCACAGGGGGGTTTCCTGTGCGCTTGGGCTCGGCTGGCCACCACGCTCGGCCGTGCTCGGGCCCCCTCGGGTCCCTTGCCGCTCTCTCACACCCCGAGTCACCTCCCTTGCCCACCGTGTCAGCGGCGGGCTCTGCTGGCTCCGCCAGCTCCTTAGGGGGGTGACAGAGAGAAACTCCGCTGCATGCATCTACATTATTTACCATTATTTATTCTTGTTATTATTGCTACATGTTTTTATGTTCCGCTAAGCCGGCGGAGTTCCCGCTCACCAACCGGGTTCTCCTCCTGCCTGCGAGTTTTTCATTACGGCGGCGCTATGCTCCCCTTAATTATTTATTTACTTGTTTAGCCTACTCATGCTTCTCCCCGCCCCGTCTTCGTACTCCTTGCTCCGGCGTCTAGGCTGGTTACTAGTTTGGTGGAACTCCTTACTCCGGTACGCTGGAATTATACTAACTAGTATACCAGTCCTATTGGACACTCACCACTACAGGAGAACAAGAGAAGGCTAACATCTATGTTAACCACTCCGGTATCCTCCGGCGTTTAATATCACTTACTGGACTTAGTCCGGTTAGTCAGTGTTGATACTCATGTATCTGTTCACTTACAGGCCACCCATTGCCAGGAATCTGGCTGTAACGCTGTCCTGCAGGACCCCTGTTGGCACGAGGTCTGCCGGACCCACGCCGTCTGCGCCATCCGCTACGGGGACATAGCGGTCTGGCACCATGAGAGCTGTTCCATATGTTATGATCTTGTAGATCAGTTTACCTACGCTGTAAGTTTATGCCGGAGTACAATTGCTATATATTTCGGCCTATACAGGTACAGCCCTAATAAGTGATATAATAAGTGATATAATTACTAAAATAGTTAGTCATATAATTTTAACCCTCCCTAGCCTAGGGCTTACAATAACCCTCTCTTTCAGGCTGCTGCTGTCAAGGACGCCGCATCAACCACCCTGAAAGCCTGGGTTGGCAGATTTGGGAAGAATGTTACCAAGGGGCAGCCATACATCCTCGACAAGAATATGGCTGTCCGGATCTTCCCCGGCGGAAAGCCTACCTGCTACGTCGACCTGGCAGCGGCAGCCCCGTACATCGCCACCATTCAACATCAGGTGGCTGAGGCACTAGCAGACCCGGGGAACTCAGAGATCGCAGATGACGTGGCAACGCTAAACTTGGACCTCGAGCCGATGGCAGTAGGTGAAGCAGGTAGTATGCTAGATGAGGCAAGTTTGTTGGGGGCTCAAGGGCTTCCCTTGGGTCCATCTGGATCTACTTCCCCTATCCCTTCTACTGCTTCTTTTCAAGGATTTTCAGAGAGTGAACTTTCGGTTAGGCTGAAGTCCACTCAAGCTATCCCTAACGTAAAAGGGAAGTGTGAGACTAAGACCCTGGAGAAGACGGTGTTTAAAAAGACTACGTCTACTTCTTCTAATAAGTCTCCGGCTCACCATCCCGGAGCAGAGAAGTCGAAGTCTACCTCTTCGCACTCCAAAGGGTCCAGAGGCAAGTCCTCGAGGGACAAGGCTCAGCTACCTGCGGATCCTGAGCCTTCGACCTCTACTGGGACACGCCCCAAGACTCCTGCCATGATCAAGGAACCTAGCCCCTTCGAGACGGAAGCATTTACTGCAAATATCATGCAGTAAATGGGGAACTTTGTTGGGAACCTAGTTCAGGACAAGTTCGAACAGATGTTGACTCACATATCTTCTTGGAGTCGGGCCAGTCGATCTGAAGCATTTCGGAAAGACTGACCAACCAGGAGAACCTGATGGCAGGTCTCCGAGAGAACCCATCAGCAGTTCTGCCACAGCCCGGTATGGCGGTGCAAGCCATGCCGGATTACAACACCCTCCCTCCTTATATGGCGAGCAACCCCTGGAGGGTCTCGTCTTATGCCCCCTTTAAGGACGGAATGCTAACGTTGGGGGACTGTGGTACTCGAAGGCTTGAGGACTTCGAGTTCCACCCTGCTGACCTGCAGCCCCCCGTCATTGGTTACGCCCGTCTTACGGAGACAGCGATGAGGAGGGAGGACAGAATACCTAAGGAGACTGTCATTTTCAGCCGTGATCAGGATCAGAGAGATTCGCTGAGGAACCTAGAGAACTGGGAATGCACCAATACCAAGATGCAAGCCTTTAAGTCCCTTTACTATTTTTGTGGTGGACGGAGAAATCCCCATCCCGTTCACCACAAAGGTGGCAGAGTTAACTCTTCAGGCCGCTATGAGGGATGAGCCCATGCCTCAACTCCGAGAAACGGAGCCCACGTCTCTTCTCCTCCCAGGCACCGAAGATCTTTGGGCAGATCTCCCAGCTACCTTTACAGTAGGGAAACTCAAACCGGATTGTGCAATAACACAATTTAGTGAAAGGCTTCCCAGGCTCCCAGACAATCTCATACAGGCTGAATTTGACGCTAGGACCAGGCTAGGAAGGTCCCTAAATACCCTGGTAATGACAGAGGTTTCGGCCGTGACTTACGGCAATGAACCCCTTTTCAAACTGATTGCTAAGTCACAGATCCACACGGTGTAATGTGATCTTTATGACTTCGCGATTGCAAGACGCAATTGCAGGAAACACTTCCTGCAAGAGGCTACCATTCGCCACGAACCGAATAAGTTGCTCGCGGCTTCCATCTGGGGTGCTGACCTCTTCCCAGAGTCGATAGTCAACTCGGTTCAGCATGAGGCGACAAGACTTAATCAAAGTCTTAAGGTCCGTTGGGGACTTTTGAGTAAGAGGAAGCCTGAATCAACTTCCTCTTCTAAAAAGTTGAAAAAGCCCAGGAAATTCCAGCCTTTCCAGGCTACCCAATAGCAACAGGTAGTACAGGCAGTGCCAGTCTCTCAGGTGGCACAACCCTCCACTTTGAAGAGCCGATCACAACAATTCCTCCTATTGACTCCCCAGAGTCAGCCCTCTACCTCTTTCGCAGTATCACCGGCCTTTAATCCAGTTTTTGAAGGCCAAGCTTTCCAACCTTTTAACAGGTTTGGAAGAGGCAGTAGGGCTAGAGGTGCATTTCGCCAAAGAGGCGGCGGAAGAACACCTAGCAGAGGCAAACACTTCCGAGGCGGACGCGGGTCACGACCTACCCCAAGTCAGTGAGTACCCTCAGGTAGGACGGAGACTGTTCCTCTAGCGCCACAGATGGGGGTTCAGCAATTGGGCACAAAGTATTGTGTCCAAAGGACTGGGATGGAGCTGGATCAAGGGTCCTCCTGCATCCAAGACCTTCCTTCAATGGCCAACATGGGAATTGACGGAGTATGCTCAAGAACTCCTTCAGAAAGGAGTAGTGTCAAAAGTCAGGCGTTTAAAGTTTCAAGGTTGCTTGTTCAGCGTGCCAAAGAAAGGCTCAACCAAACGAAGAATAATTTTAGACTTGTCCTGTCTAAACTTATTCATTCGTTGCGACAAGTTCAAAATGCTGACTATCTCGCAGGTGCGGACCTTACTTCCCCGTGGGGCCGTCACCACCTCTATCGATCTTACAGACGCATACTATCATATCCCAGTGGCAAGACACTTCCGCCCGTACCTAGGTTTCAGACTAGGGAACCAGGCATTCTCCTTCAAAGTAATGCCCTTCGGGTTGAACGTGGCCCCAGGGTATTCACGAAGATGGCGGAGACAGTAGTTCAACAAATAAGGTCTCAGGGGATAATGGTAGTCACGTATCTGGACGATTGGCTTGTTTGGGCAACAACCATCGAAGAATGCTGCAAAGCAACGGTCAAAGTAATACAGTTTCTGGAACATCTGGGGTTCCAAATAAACAAGGCCAAGTCCAGGCTAACGCCGGACTCCCGCTTTCAATGGCTCGGCATTCAGTGGGATTTAAACTCCCATACTCTGTCAATTCCGTCTGCCAAAAGGAAAGAAATAGCCAAAGCAACAAAACAATTCCTCAAATGCAAACAAACATCAAGGAGAAACCAGGAAAGAATCCTAGGTTCTCTCCAATTTGCCTCAGTGACAGACATTCTACTGAAGGCAAAGCTAAAAGACATAAACCGGGTCTGGCGCTCGAGAGCAAACAACAAGTCTCGGGACAAATTGTCAGCCATCCCGCCGATTCTCCAAACGACTCCACCCCTGGGCGGAGGTCAAGAATCTATCAAAATCAATTCCTCTTCAATTTCCCCCTCCGGCATTAGTTATCCACACAGATGCTTCACTAAGCGATTGGGGAGGGTACTCTCAGTTCAAGAAAGTACAAGGGACTTGGTTCCCTCAGTTCCGCCAGCTTCACATCAATGTATTAGAAGCTATGGCAGTGTTCCTCACCCTGAAGAGACTCCTACCAGCCAAGAAATCTCATATCAAGCTGGTATTAGACAGCGCAGTATTAGTACACTGCATCAACAGAGGAGGATCCAAATCATGCCATGTGAACCATGTCATGATAGCCATTTTTTCACTAGCAGCCAAGTACAAATGGCACCTATCCTCCACTCACCTGGCGGGGGTAAGGAACGTGATAGCAGACGCCTTGTCTCGTTCAGTTCCTCTAGAGTCGGAGTGGTCTCTGGACAGGCGTTCATTCCAGTGGATATGCCAAAAGGTTCCAGGACTCCAAGTGGATCTTTTCGCTTCACAGTCGAACCACAAGCTCCCGTGCTATGTGGCTCCCAACCTGGACCCTCTGGCTTATGCCACAGACGCCATGGCCATAGATTGGAATCAGTGGAAGAAAGTGTACATCTTTCCTCCAGTGAATCTTCTTCTGAAAGTTCTGAACAAACTCAGGACTTTCAAGGGACAAGTTGCTCTAGTAGCCTCCGATTGGCCCAAGAGCAACTGGTTCCCACTACTTTTGGAATTGGGTCTCCGACCTCAACGGATTCCCAATCCCAAGCTATCTCAACCAGTACAAACGAGGACTGTGTTCGCTTCCTCAGGAATTCTCAAAACCCTAACTTTATGGACATCATGAAGTTCATGGCTAAAAGAGATGCAGACATTGATCCTCAAAACATCCTTTTCCTAGAATCGGATAAAAGAGAATCGACCCTACGTCAGTATGACGCAGCTGTTAAGAAACTAGCCAATTTTCTGAGGGAAACAGAATCTCGAACCATGACTACCAACCTGGCAATCTCCTTCTTCAGATCCTTATTTGAAAAAGGTTTAGCAGCCAGTACTATTACTACCAATAAGTCAGCTCTGAAGAAAATATTTCAATTTGGTTTTAAAATAGACTTAACAGATTCCTATTTCTCATCTATTCCTAGAGCTTGTGCTAGGCTCAGACCAACAGAGAGACCTAGCTCAGTTTCATGGTTCTTAAATGATGTTCTCAAACTGGCTTCAGATACTGATAACGATTCATGTGGCTATATACCCCTCCTAAGGAAAACATTATTTCTTTTAAGTCTGACCTCAGGAGCCAGGGTATCTGAACTGTCGGCTCTTTCTAGAGATTCAGGCCATATCGAATTTCTTCCATCAGGAGAAGTTCTCCTCTCTCCAGATCGTAAATTTTTGGCCAAAAATGAGGATCCTTCAATGAGGTGGGCCCCTTGGAAGATCCTTCCTCTTCCTCAAGACCCCTCTTTAGGTCCAGTTACGACCTTATGAGCCTATCTTTCCAGGACATCTATGAGATCCTCAGGCCCCTTATTTATGAGGAAAAAAGGTGGCACTATTTCCTTGAAAGGAATTAGGCAACAGATCTTGTACTTTATTAAACAAGCCAACCCAGATTCGTTCCCCAAAGTCCACGACATTAGGGCAGTAGCTACCTCAATCAACTATTTCCAACACATGAATTTTGATGATCTGAAAAAGTACACAGGCTGGAAATCGCCGACAGTATTCAGACGCCACTACCTGAAATCCTTAGAATCTCTTAAGTTTCCAGCAGTAGCAGCGGGAAACACAGTTTCTCCTGGCTCTGCCTAAATAGTTTAGTTATAGATCCAGATCTCCTTTCTACCTGCCTCACTAACATCCTTCCTGTAATCCTGCCACCAGGTTCTACTCTGTTTTGAGCCTTAGCTGCCAAAAAAGAGCTATAATTGTGATGTTTTCCTTATTTTTTTGCTAGGATTACTCACACCTGTAAATAACCTATTACGTATATTGTCTAGTTTTAAGGTTATTGTAAGTTATCATAAGTTTACCATAAGTTATCATAAGTTATATTAAGTATATATATTATAACCTCTGTAATTATAAGTTTTAGATTATACTGCTCTAATATACAGGCGGCCCTCGGTTAGCAGCAGGGGTTCCGTTCCTGGCCACCAACGCCAAGCGATTTTCGACGCTGATCGATTTTAAAGCCTACGGCCGCCGCACACCTTCTTTCGAAACTCTAGACCAGTCAAAGGCGCTGTAATCCCACAACGGCGCAATAAGTAAAATTATATTTATGCAGTATAGTACTATAGAATTTACTGTACAGTACATGTGGGTGTCTAAAGTATGTAAAGATATAATAAAGTTTATACAGTGTACAGGTAGCTGTAGTGTTCAGGTTACGATCATTAGTCTTACGATAGTCCGATTTTATGAGAGATCAATTTACAATGGTCTAACTTTATCCATCTTCTAGTTACATAAGTTCAATAACAGCAAAAGAGAATGATGAAAGTATGGTGTTAACGTTATACTCGTTGCGTGAACGTGTACAGCCATGAACAACCGAACGAGAAACTACTTTTTTTTTTTTTCTAAGTACAAGTACAACCGAACTGGATAACATCTGTTTGGCTTGTATTTCGATCATCGTACTACAGTGCAACATTACCGTATTTGTTATAAATGGCGTTATGTATAGAATAGAACTGAGATATCTTAATGTAATAACTTTATTCGCTATAGATCAGAGATCAATATAGATTAAAGATCAATCGGGAAATATACCGTTAAATTTAAACCTAGTTATAACTGAAGCTGAGAAAACTGTTCAAGCTGCTAATGACTATTATCGTACATCGGCAACAAGGATAAAACTGCAGTAAACGTCTGCCATCACACAAAACTGTAGATAAAATTGGGATAAAAAAAATCATTTTAATCAAAACTACTGTGCTTGAAAGAACACATTTTAACTGTTGGTTTTCACGCCGATAAATATAAATATAACGTAAAGTTCGTATTACGATGATATAAAGGATTACGTATTGCGAACGGAATCACATAATTTTTTACGCAATAAACATGCCGCCAACGTAATCTGTTAACGAAAAAAAAAAAATAGTTCACATTCACAACGAGACATTCAATAAATATTTCTACCTAAAAACACGCTGTATATGGAAAAATAACTTTGTCTCATATAAGTAAAGTATATAGATATTCGTTTATGCTAACTAGAAGCAAGAGCATTCGCTCAGAATTGCGTTATGGTGAAACAGACTCGTATTCATCAGCTGATTTCAAACCACAACATTGGCCGCTCCGCGGAATACGGGCTTAAGTTCGCCGTAGTATTTTAAAATACAATAATATGAGAATATATACAATATTCTTGGATACAGTGAAATAATGTATAACTTTTTAAAGGATTTATGGAAAAGATGCATGATTAATAAAATAACACAATGCATTTTTCGGAACTGGCAGACAAGAATGAACATGAAAAACCATCCCCTTACAACGTGGAACGTAGTTACAAAGGCTGCCTTAATTTGTATCTTATTTCTGTACAAAAATTAAAATACCTTTACGCAATATATTTTCATACACATTTTAAACATGAAAGCATAAACATTTGAAAAATCGACACATCGATCGCTAAATTTGCACTTTTTTTTTTTTTTTTTTTTTTAACTCATATTTCTGCTCAGCTCGTGTCGGCCTATGAAAGTATCCTTAATATCATTCTTTCTAGGTAAAATTATCCTAAAATTACCAGAGAAAAACAAAATTAAGAAAATGTCAGTACAACTGACTCGCTCACTCTTAAAAAGAAGTGTCGGTATGAAATAGGGGCGAGTGTGGAACACTACCACGAGCCAAACACCAATTAGAACTTCCTATCAGAATCCCCCCAAGAGAGAGCTGATACCAACGGGCGATGCAGCCTCTACTACTACTACTAGAGGACGCCACGGACAGCAGCGCCCCTAGCGGACATCCTTAATTTTTAGCGCTAGCGACAAGTCGCCATTTTCTTGTGCTCGTGCTTTTTTTGTTGGATATTATCCGTTTTTAATTTTGCTACAATGGAACGCTCTGCAATTGCCACGGCTAAGTTAAGTAACTCATAAGTAATATTTTACCACAGTTTATCTTCCCCGTCGGGTACCAGTATTTTCCTCTTAATAGGTCATATACGGTTCCCCGGTTGTCGCGTGGCGGCCATGCCGCCTCGTAAGAATTCCCGGTCCTCCATACTGGGACTTCTTATACTTATGGGCTTACTTAATCACGTTCATTGTTTTACATCGAGTTTTAGTTAGTTCAGCCCTCCTACCATTCTCTTAGCTTGGTATTTAGGGCTATCCTTATTATTCCGGCCCAGCATCCCGGCTCTTGCTCTACATCGGCTATCGCTGGCTCCGAGTAGGCTTCTGTTTCTTGGAACAGTCTGCCTCCTCCTGGGCTTCTTTCTCTATTACTTAAAGTGTCTCTTCCGTCTTTCGATGTAGTATTTTATTTTATTTTAGGGTGTTTAGGCTATCCTAGGTGCTTGTTCCGTGTATTGGTACAGCTTGGTTCACGTGGCCCTACCACGGTTGTGTTGCTCGCGGCCTAGGCCACTTGCGGTCACGTGTCCCATAGCACCTTACCCTGCCCCACCTCCCTCCCTTTCTGATATAGGGAGGAGCTGGGGGACCCCTTGGTTGTCATGACAACCTCATCGCCTTCTCTCATCCTTTTCGGAGGTGACTAGGGGTTCCTCCCAGCGGGGGGTATAGGGCGACCACTCATGAGGTACCGGGGTCTCCATGCGGGTAGTTGGTGAGGCAGGGAGGAGTAGGCCATCCCTCCCTCCTTTCTCGCTCCCTCCCGCCGTGTTTCGCCGAGACCTTCCTCCCCCCTCCCCAGTTGCTCAGCCACCTCCCTTACGATACGAAAGGAGCCTTCCGTCGCAGCCGGGGCACCTTTGGTTATAGGCTACTGGCTCCGCTAGCGGGCGGGGTGGGCACTACGAGTGGTCAATTGCTTGCCTACTATATCCTTATATCTCTCCCCCGCTACCGGAAGGGAGCTTACCCCTTACCTACGCACTCTTCTAGTAGACGGGCGGAGAGAAGTTGTTTTATTATTGTTATTTTAAGGATATACCCTAATTGTACAATATTTTACAATGAATTGTGTATTATTATTATTATTTTATCAACCATCCCCGCCTTTTTCCGTCGTGGTTTCCATTACCACCACTCCTAGTTGGTTGACTTTTGTGCTTCCGCCATCGGCGGAGCCATAGCCTATATACCAACCTGGTTATCACACGTATTTTGGCGGGGCTCTGGTTTAATCTAACTTTATCGCTCCGGCACCAGCGGAGCATATGTTAGGCTGTAAGTGTTTACTTGGTACTCATGTACTTTTTCACTTACAGGCTACCAACTGCCAGGTCCCAGCGTGTAACGCTACGCTGTTCGACCCCTGTGGACACGATGAGTGTAGGTCTCACGCCCCCTGTGCCACGTCGTTCAACGAGACGATCGTCTGGCATCCTGAAGCCTGCGCCATCTGCTACGACCTGGTCGGTCAGCTGGGAGATGGGGTAAGTCCATTATAGGCTTACTTATCATTTTACTAACAACTTCTAGTCGTAAGTTTGTTAACCCGTTCCACTATTGGCAGCTAATCTCACCTTTCTTTCAGGCTAGCGGTGTGAGGGAAGTCGCCCTCGCCACCCTGAAAGCGTGGGTGGGCGGCTTCGGGAAGAACGCCGCCAAGGGCCAGCCCTACATTTTAGACAGGAAGCTGGCCGTCCAGATCTTCCCCGCGGGCAAGTCAACGGGCTATGTTGACCCCTTGTCCGCTGCCCCTCTGATAGCCTCCATCCAGCAAGACCTCCAGCAATCATTTGGGGTCGTAGCCTCCCAGGAGTCGGTCCCGGACGTCGCTGCCCTGGACCTTAACCTTGAGCCGATGGCGGTAGGGGGGGAGGATTTGTTGGTTGAGGTAGGTGTGTCGGGCGCCCAAGGTCTTTCCTTGGGTGCTCCTGGATCTTCTCCTGTCCCCTCTTCTTCTGCTTCATTCCAAGGCTTTACGGGATCTGAGATCCCTATTCGCTCTCCCGCTCTCTCTGTACCTCCTAAGGAGAAGGGAAAGAGAGAACCGAAGACGCTAGCTAAGACGACTTCTAGGAAGTCGTCTTCGTCTTCTTCGGCTAAGAAGTCGTCGACTTCCTATGCCGATGCGGTGAAGGCAAGGCCGAGCTCTTCCCAATCAAAGAGCTCTAGAAGCAAGGCTTCGAAGGAGAAGCGCGCGCTCCCGCTGAGTCACTGCCTTCTCCCGCCTCCACCGCTTCCACTCCGGCTACGCCGGTAGGGGTAGCAAGCACTAGCTCCTTCGATCCCTCTGCTTTCTCAGCAGGGGTGATGGAACAGGTGGGCGTGCTGGTAGGCTCACAGATCTCCGCACTGGGGACAAAGTTCGAACAGATGTTTGCACAGTTGTCAAGCACTCTGTCGCAATCTGGCCAATCAATCCAGGATCTCTCTAACAGAATGAGAGAAAATGAGGACCGAGTAGCTGGGCTATCTCAGGTTCCTCCCCCAGTCTCCCCAGCATCAAGCACGGGGATTCTTCAACTCCCGCCATATGACTCCTTGCCAGCTTTCTCTATGGAGAACCCATGGAGAGTAGCTGCCTACGCTCCGTTTAAAGATGGAATGATCTCTATCTCGGAGTGTGGAACTCGAAGGATTGAGGACTTCGAGTTTTACCCTCCGGGCTGACGCAGCCTTTCATTGGTTATGCTAGGCTGACGCCGACGGCTTTGACGAGAGAGGATAAGATCTCCTAAGGAGTTCGGTCCTGTATATAGAGACCACGCTCAGCGGGAATGGGTTCACTGCCTTGAGGACTGGGAGTGTACAAACACTAAACTCCAAGCTTACAAGAGTCCTTTCACTATTTTCGCGACGGAAGAGGAGGTTTCTCTTCCGTTTGCCACGAAATTGGTGGAGAAATCTCTTCAGGCAGTCCTCAAGGAGTGAGCCCATCCCACAGTTGAGGGAGGCGGAGTCTACTTCTCCGCTCTTCCGGCCTTCGGAGAATTGTGGGAGAACTTGCCAGCTACATTCACGCTGGGTAAGCTCAACCGGACTGCGCCCATGGACCAGTTCGGTGAGAAACTACCTAGGCTGCCGGATTCCCTAATCCAGGCAGAGTTCGACGCGCGAACTAGGTTTTGGCAGGTCCCTCAATTCCCTCATCATCACAGAAATGGCTGCCCTTTTTTTCTTACGCTGCGGAACCGCTGTTCAAGATTCTGGCGAAATCTCAGTTTCAGACGGTTCTAACGGACGCTTTTGACTTCTTCCAGGCTAGGAGGAATTGCCGGAAGCATGTTTTACAAGAGTGCACCATCAGGCATGAGCCTAATAGACTCTTGGCTGCAAGCATGTGGGGAGCGGATCTCTTCCCAGAGTCCGCAGTGAACTAGGGGTACACCACGAAGCTGCTATACTCAACCAAGAGCTTTAGATCTAGGTGGGTATTTCCTCAAAAGAGGTAAACATGGAATCCGTTCCCACTGCTGGTAAGAAACCAAAGAAGGCTGGTAAGAGGTTCCAGCCATATAAAAAACTTCAGCAACACGCAGCAATTTGTGCAGGCAGTCCCAGTTACCCAACAGGGACAACCTTCCACCTCTAAGCAGAACCAACCTATCCTCCTGGTGCCCCAGCAATCTCAACCATCCACTTCCTACGCTATCTCGCCGGCCTTCAACCCTGCATATAGGCTCAAGGCTACTCTCAACCGAGAGGTAGGGCGAGAGGTTACTTTCGTCAGCGTGGCGCAGGAAGGGCACGAGGAGTAGACAGTTCAGAGGAGGGCGTGGTGGCCAACCCGCCCATCAGCAATGAGGCTCCCCAGGTAGGAGGGAGGCTGTTCCTCTTCCGCCACAGGTGGGGGTTCAGCAATTGGGCACAGAGCATAGTGTCCAAAGGATTAGGCTGGAGTTGGATCAAAGATCCTCCTCCAATCAAATCATTTCATCAGATACCGTCAAAGGAATTGATAGATTACGCGGAAGAACTCCTTCAGAAAGGAGCTATTGCGAGAGTCAAAACATCTAAATTTCAAGGTCTTATTCAGCGTGCCAAAGAAAGGCTCAACAAAAAAGAAGGGTAATCTTAGACTTGTCAAAGCTAAACTCTTTCATTCGCTGCGACAAGTTCAAGATGCTTACCCTCTCGCAAGTAAGGACCTTACTTCCGCGTGGAGCCGTCACATGCTCCATCGATCTTACAGACGCATACTATTCATATCCCTATAGCCAGGCACTTCCGCCCATTCCTAGGATTCAGGCTAGGAAATCAGACATTCTCCATTCAAAGTGATGCCCTTCGGTCTGAATGTAGCCCCAGGGTATTCACAAAGATAGCAGAAGTGGTTGTACAACAATTGAGAGCTCAGGGAATCATGGTAGCGGCATACCTCGACGATTGGTTGATCTGGGCACCAACCGTCGAGGAATGTCTCAAAGCCACCAAAAAGGTAGTTTACTTTCTGGAACATCTGGGGTTCCAGATAAACAAAACGAAATCCAGACTTATTCCGGAATCTCGTTTTCAGTGGCTAGGAATCCAATGGGATTTGTCTTCCCACAATCTATCAATTCCAGTGGTCAAACGGAAGGAAATAGCAAAATCTGTCAGGCAATTTCTCAAATGCAAACAAAGTCAAGAAGAAACCAGGAGAGAATCCTAGGGTCTCTTCAGTTTGCTTCGGTAACAGATATCCTTCTGAAAGCAAGGCTGAAAGATATAAATCGAATTTGGCGGTCAAAAGCAAACTCCAAATATCGAGACAAGTGTCAGTAATTCCACAGATCCTCCGCAAACCAACTACGGCCTTGGTCAAAAGTAAAGAACTTAGCCAAGAAGTACCCCTTCAATATCCCATCCGTGTTAACCATTCACACGGATGCATCCCTATCCGGATGGGGGGGATACTCTCAGTTCAAACAGGTTCAGGGGACTTGGTCAGTTCAATTTCGCCAGCTCCACATAAACGTGTTGAAGCAATGGCAGTATTTCTTACTCTGAAGAGACTGCTTCCCCCGAAGAAGTCTCATCTAAGGCTAGTTTGGACAGTGCAGTGGTAGTTCATTGCATCAACAGAGGAGGGTCCAAATCCAAGCATGTGAACCATGTCATGATAGCCATCTTTGCATTAGCAAGCAAACACAAATGGCATCTGTCTGCCACTACACCTTGGACAGGAGTAAGAAAATGTGATAGAAGACCCCGCCCTTGTCCCGGTCAGTTCCTCTGGAATCAGAGTGGTCTCTGGACGTCGGGTCTTTCCAGTGGGTAGGCCGGAGAGTCCCAGGTCTCCAGGTGGATCTCTTCGCCTCACAAGCGAACCACAAGCTCCCTTGCTATGTGGCCCCCAACCTGGACCCTCTGGCTTATGCCACGGACGCTCTGTCGTTGGATTGGAATCAGTGGAGGAAAATTTATGTTTTTCCTCCAGTGAATCTTCTCTTGAAAGTCCTAGACAAAAACTAAGGTCTTTCAAAGGGATAGTAGCTCTGATTGCACCGGACTGGCCCAGGAGCAACTGGTATCCTCTGCTTTTGGAATTGGGTCTCCGGCCTCAACGGATCCCCAATCCCAAACTATCACAAATCAGTTTTTTACCACAAATGAGGACTGTGTTCGCTTCCTCAGGAACTCTCCAGACCCTAACTTTATGGACTTCATGAAGTTTGCGGCTAATAAAGATGCTGACATTGATACCAAAGAATATTCTCTCTAGAATCAGATAAGAGAGAGATCAACCATTAGACAATATGACTCAGCTGTTAAAAAATTAGCATCTTTCTTGAGAGAATCGAACACTACAACCATGACAGTTAATTTGGCTATATCCTTTTTCAGATCCTTATTTGAAAAAGGTTTAGCAGCTAGCACGATTACCACTCATAAATCGGCTTTAAAGAAAATCTTTCAAGTAGGTTTTCAGATAGATCTGACTGAATCTTATTTCACATCTATTCCTAAAGCTTGTGCTAGACTTAGACCTTCTCAGAGGCCTACTACAGTTTCATGGTTCTTAAATGATGTCCTCAAACTAGCTTCAGATACTGACAACTCATCTTGTACATTCATAATGCTCCTGAGGAAGACATTATTCTTATTAAGTCTAGCTCAGGAGCTAGAATTTCAGAACTGTCGGCTCTATCCAGGGATGCGGGTCATGTGGAATTCCTCCATCAGGAGAAGTTCTACTTGCTCCGGATCGTAGCTTTTTAGCTAAAAATGAAGATCCTCTTGCAAGGTGGGCTCCTTGGAAGGTTATCCCACTTCTCAGGATCCTTCTCTGCCAGTATCAACTCTTAGAGCCTTTCTATCTCGTACTTCTTCTAGATCCTCAGGTGCTCTCTTCATGAGAGAAAAAGGTGGTACTTTATCAGTTAAAGGCATTAGACAGCAAATCCTTTACTTCATTAAACAAGCCAACCCTGAATCATTCCCAAAAGCACATGATATCAGGGGAGTAGCCACCTCAATTAATATTTTCAACATATGAACTTTGAGGATCTTAGGAAGTATACTGGATGGAAATCCCCGACAGTCTTTAAACGGCATTATTTAAAGTCCTTGGAATCTTTAAAGTTTTCAGCAGTAGCAGCGGGAAACATAGTTTCCCCTGATACTGTATAGTAGTTGTAGTATAGATCCAGGTCTTTCTACCTACATCAACCAACATGCCTCACACTATCGTCAGGCTACTCAACATCATAGCCTTAGCCGTTGAATCATATAGTGGATTGTCCCTTATTTTTTTTGCTAGGGACATCCACACTTGTACTGATAATGTACTTCAGTGTACCTACCCTTATTTTATGCTAGGGTAGGACACAATATGTTTGTATATATGCACCATTTTGTATTTATGATAAACTTCAGTCACAATGTGTTTGTATATATTTTGGAATATTTATATGATGATTTGGATTTCAGTGTACCTACCCTTATTTTTATGCTAGGGTAGGTCACATGAGTTTAAATTTTTTTGTAATTTTGTTAAGTAAATCCCCTTTTTTCCTTATATTACATGCATCTCTGTAATTTACTGTAATTACCATTTAAGTACTTTAAGTTTACTAACGTTCTATTATTTTACTGTTTAATATAAGTTAGTTTAAGTACTTGATTTGTATGCTGTAATTGATTTACTTATATTATATCCATCATTTTACACTGTTTTTCATTGTTCCCTTTTTTCCCATCTTGTCTGTTTCTCTGTGTACTCTTTCATAGGCCGACACGAGCTGAGCCCAGAAAAAAGGGATTTGACGAAGGAAAAAACAAAAATCTATTTCTGGTGATTGGCTCGTGTCGCCCTATGAAAAACCCCCTTTTTATGGTTTGTTTTTCCCCCCCTTTGCAGGACAAGATGTATTTAGCTATTCTATTAAGGATGTCCGCTAGGGGCGCTGCTGTCCGTGGCGTCCTCTAGTAGTAGTAGTAGAGGCTGCATCGCCCGTTGGTATCAGCTCTCTCTTGGGGGGATTCTGATAGAAGTTCTAATTGGTGTTTGGCTCGTGGGTAGTGTTCCACACTCGCCCCTATTTCATACCGACACTTCTTTTTAAGAGTGAGCGAGTCAGTTGTACTGACATTTTCTTAATTTTGTTTTCTCTGGTAATTTTAGGATAATTTTACCTAGAAAGAATGATATTAAGGATACTTTCATAGGGCGACACGAGCCAATCACCCAGAAATAGATTTTTCCTTCGTCAAAATCCCTTTTTCGAAGAGCGGCAGACGGCGGCATACAAGAACGAACTTGAAAAAAACATACATCGTAGTCGATAACTTGAAGGGGAATTTCAAAAGCTGCCTTTTTATCATATTTCTGCACAGAAATAAAAATACCCTATTCGTAGTACATTTTCATACACATTTTAAACATAAAAGCATAAACATTTATAAAATCGACACATCGATCGCTAATTTGCACTTTTTTTAAATCGATATTTTCGGAAGAGCGGCAGGCGGCGGCTTACAAGAAAGAACATGAAAAAACATTGTATTTGATAACGTGAGGGCAATTTCAAAAGCTGCCTTTGTATCACATTTCTGTACAGAAATAAAAATGCCTTTCACGTAATACATTTTCATACACATTTTAAACAAAAGCATGAACATTTATGAATCGACACATCGTAGTCGATAACTTGAAGGGGAGTTTCAAAAGCTGCCTTTTTATTATATTTCTGCACAGAAATAAAAATAGCCTATTCGTAGTACATTTTCATACACATTTTAAACATAAAAGCATAAACATTTATAAAATCGACACATCGATCGCTAATTTGCACTTTTTTTTTAAATCGATATTTTCGGAAGAGCGGCAGGCGGCGGCTTACAAGAAAGAACATGAAAAACATCGTATTTGATAACGTGGAATGGCAGTTTCCAAAAGCCTACCTTTGTATCATATTCTGTACAGAAATAAAAATGCCTTTCACGTAATACATTTTCATACACATTTTAAACAAAAGCATGAACATTTATGAATCGACACATCCATAGCTAAATTTGCACTTATGTAACTCGATATTTTCGGCATAGAACAGCGTCAGAGGCATATATTTTACCCTAATACTTACGTAATAACTCTCCATAAAATTTGTTAATATAATTTGCATAACCTTTATGGTCTGAACGGCATTTCTTACATATGTATGAACTCGTTAGACAGCGGCACTAGCGGTGCTGTTAAACTGAAATTTGTGCCGTAAAGATACCTTTAAAATGCCTTATTTTTTTAATGAATATTTTTGTCGACCGCCGTAAAACCGATTCGCCGTTGAGTGATTGCGCCGTTAACCGCGGGCCGCTTGTACTCTGTTTTTTCTTATTCCCTACTGATATTTTATTTTACCCCAAGCTTGTGGCCATTTCTCTGGTACTATTTCACGAAGCAACACGGGGTGAGCCCAGAAAGGGATTTTGACGAAGGAAAAATCTATTTCTGGGCAAGGGCCTGTGTCGCCCAGTGAAATCCCACCCTGCTTTACACCCACCCTTGGGCCCAAGCTTGATTTTCTAACTCCAAGGATGGCCGCTAGAGGCGCTCGTGCTGGCGTTGGGAGTGGTAGTAGTAGTAGTTACTGGTGTGGGCTGTGCATCAGCCCTCTCTAGCAGGGGGATTTTGTGGAAGGATGGATCTAAATGGTAAGAGACCCGTGGTAGTGGTTTCACTTGTCCCAGAAACCATACCGACACCTTTTATATAAGGTGAGCGAGTCAGAATACTCTGACATCCCATTTTAGTTTTTTCTCTGGTAATGTTAGTAATATTTACCTTAGAAATATGTGCTAAAAGGATATTTCACTGGGCGACACAGGCCCTTGCCTAGAAATAGATTTTTCCTTCGTCAAAAAGGGATTTTGACGTAGGAAAAATCTATTTCTGGGCGATTGGTTCGTGTCGCCCAGCGAAATAATCCTTTAGTTCATTATTTCTTAGGTAAATGATCTAACAAATACCAGAGAATAAACAAAATAAAGAAGAGGTCAGTATAACTGACTCGCTCACCCAAATAAAAGAAGGGCGTCGGTATGAACACTAGGGCGAGTGAGACCACTACCACGAACTTCTTGTCATTTAGAAATTTCCACAAGAAAATCCCACAAGGAGAGAGCCGATCCACAGAACGGGGCAGCAACTACTACTACTACAACCCACGCCAAGGTGACTGCCGCGCCTCTGGTGGCCATCCTGAAGTTAGCAATCAATCTTGAGTGAAGGGTTGGGAAGAGGTGGGATTTCGCTGGGCGACACAAACCAATCGCCCAGAAATAGATTTTTCCTACGTCAAAATCCCTTTTCTGGGCTCAGTTCGTGTCGCTACGCGAAATAATACCAGAGAATTAGCACAAGATTGAAAATAAAGAGGGTCTCAATAAAACTAAAATTTAACTACATACTATAATTGTAACAAAATATTCATACAAATTGTTCAGACAATTCTGAATAAAGAACAAAAACTAAATGTAACTTATAACTATAATTATTTACAAAGTATTTACATAAGTTACAGGTATGAATATGAAAATTAACTTGTGTGTGAAAAATCTTAACATAAAAAACACACTGAATAAGTTTTATAGATACTAATACAAAAGACAATAAACCATTGATAATGGGAGTGTGGAACCCTAGCATAAAAATAAGGGGACCACACTCTAATGCTAATATATACAACCAATTGTGGGTGACCCTAGCATAAAAATAAGGGACACCCACTAGACAATCATAAGAGCAGCTAAGACTCAAGGGCAAGTGTAGAGTAACATGGTAGGTTAGACAAACTGTTGGCTGAGGTAGGTAGAAAGGAGATCTGGATCTTCAACTATACTACTGGGCAGAGTCAGGGGAAACTATGTTACCCGCTACAACTGCTGAAAATTTCAGAGATTCCAAAGACTTCAAGTAGTGACGTTTAAATACTGTCGGCGATTTCCATCCAGTATATTTTTTCAAATCATCAAAGTTCATATGTTGAAAATAATTGATTGAGGTGGCCACTGCCCTGACATCGTGTGCCTTAGGGAAGGATTCAGGGTTAGCTTGTTTAATAAAGTATAGGATCTGTTGCCTAATACCTTTAATTGATAAGGGACCACCTTTTTCTCTCCTAAAGAGGGGACCCGAAGAGGAGGAGGATGTCCTAGACAGAAAGGCTCGTAAGGTCATCACTGGACAAAGAGAAAGATCTTGGGGAAGGGGTATGACTTTCCATGGTTCCCACCTCAACAAAGGATCCTCATTTTTAGCTAAAAAGCTGCGATCCAGAGAAAGCAGAACTTCTGAAGGGAGAAATTCTACATGACCCGCATCTCTGGATAGCGCCGACAGTTCTGAAATTCTAGCTCCTGAAGCCAAGCTTAATAAAAATAATGTTTTTCTTAAGAGCATTATAAATGAACATGTCGTATTATCTGTATCTGAAGCCAGTTTTAGAACATCATTCAGAAACCATGACACTGAAGTAGGCCTTACTGAAGGTCTAAGTCTAGCACAAGCCTTGGGAATAGACGAAAAGTAAGAGTCTGTTAAGTCTATATTAAACCCAATAACTGAAAAGATCTTCTTCAAGGCTGACTTGTTTTGTCGTAATAGTACTAGCTGCGAACCCTTTTCAAAATAAGGATCTGAAAAAGGATATAGCCGAATTGATTGTCATGATTTTAATGTCCGATTCCCTCATGGAAGGATGCCAACTTTTTTTAACTGCAGCGTCATACTGCCTCAAAGTTGAATCCCTTTTATCTGATTTCTAAGAAGAGGATATTTTGTGGATCTACATTTGCATCCCTCTTGGCCACAAACTTCATGAAGTCCATAAAGTTAGGGCTTTGAGAATTCCTGAGGAAGCGAACACAGTCTTCATTTGTACCGACTGGGAGAGTCTGGGATTGGGAATTCGAAGGGGACGAAGACCCAATTCCAGCAGCAGGGGGTACCAGTTGCTCTTCGGCCAGTCCGGAGCTACTAGAGCTATCTGACCCTTGAAAGTCCTGAGTTTGTTCAGCACTTTCAGGAGAAGATTCACCGGAGGAAAGACATAAATCTTTTCCCAGTTGTTCCAATCTATGGACAGAGCGTCTGTGGCATAGGCCAGAGGGTCCAGGTTGGGAGCCACATAACAAGGAAGTTTGTGGTTCGCTTGAGATGCAAACAGATCTACTTGGAGGCCTGGTACCCTCCGGAGTATCCATTGGAACGAACTGTTGTCCAGCGACCATTCCGACTCCAGTGGAACTGAATGGGATAGAGCATCTGCTATGACATTTCTCACTCCGGCCAGATGGGTGGAGGAGAGGTGCCAACCGAACTTGTCTGCCAGGGAAAAGATGGCTACCATGACATGATTCAGGTGTCTTGACTTGGAGCCTCCCCTGTTTATGCAGTGAACTATCACTGCGCTGTCCAGAACTAACTTTATATGAGAGTTCTTTGGTGGGAGTAACCTCTTCAGAGTCGGGAACACTGCCATTGCTTCCAATACATTTATGTGAAGCTGGCGGAATTGGGGTGACCATGTTCCTTTAACTTTCTTGAATTGAGAATATCCTCCCCAGCCGCTTAATGAAGCGTCTGTGTGGATAGTAATTCCCGAAGGGGGAAACTGAAGAGGTACTGACATGGACAGGTTCTTCAACTTTGTCCAAGGGCGCAGACAATTTCGGAGAATCTGGTATTGCTGACAACTTGTCCCTGGATCTGACATTTGCTCGTGAGCGCCAGATCCTGGTTAAGTCTTTCAGTTTGGCTTTCATCAAGATGTTTGTCATTGAGACAAACTGAAGGGAACCTAGGATTCTTTCCTGGTTTCTCCTTGAAGCATATTTGTACCTTAGAAATTGCTTCACTGACTTCACTGTTTCTTTCCTCTTGGCTAGTGGAATCGACAGAGTGTGAGAAGATAGATTCCATTGAATGCCCAGCCATTGAAAGCTGGACTCCAGAGTGAGTCTTGTTTTTGTCCTGTTTATCTGGAACCCAGATATTCCAGGAACTGAATGACCTTCTTTGTGGCTTTGCGGCATTCCCTCGATTGTTGGTGCCCAATCAACCAGGCGTCGAGGTACGCTATTACCATTAATCCCTTGAGACCTTAGTTGTTGAACAACTACTTCCGCCAATTTCGTGAATACTCTGGGTGCTACATTCAGACCGAAGGGAACTACCTTGAAGGAGAATGCTTGATCTCAGCTGAAGCCAGGTAAGGCAAAAGTGTCTTGCAATAGGGATATGATAGTATGCGTCTGTAAGATCGATAGAGGTGGTGACGGCCCCACGGGGAAGTAAGGTCCGCACCTGCGAGATAGTCAGCATTTTGAACTTGTCGCAGCGAATGGCCAAGTTTAACTGGGACAAGTCTAAGATTACCCTTCTTTTTAATGAGCCTTTCTTTGGCACGCTGAATAAGCGACCTTGAAGCTTTAATCGCTTGACTCTCGCTATTGCTCCTTTCTGAAGGAGCTCCTCTGCATACTCCGTCAATTCCTTCGATGGAAGTTGAAGGAATGGTCTGGGTGGAGGGGGGCCTCCGATCCAACTCCAACCCAGGCCTTTCGACACAATACTTTGTGCCCATTTGCTGAATCCTCACCGATGCCGGAAGAGAAACAGCCTCCCACCTACCTTGGAGATCTCACTGCTGCTGAGTCGAGTGACCTCCGCGGCCTCCACGGAAGTGCTTTCCCCTATTAAGCGACCTTCCTGATCCTCTCTGACGAAAGGATCCCCTAGCCCTACCTCCCCTGGCGAACCGGTCAAAGTGTTGGAAGGCTTGGCCCTCGAACACCTGTTTAAAGGCCGGGGAGACAGCATAGGAAGTGGAAGCCTGAGCCTGAGGGGAAATCAGGTAGATTGGTTGAGCCTGGGTCTTCGACGTAGAAGGGTGGCCTGGCTGAACGACCGGCACCGCTGACACAGCCTGGCTGAAGTGTTGAGGCTTCTTCTGGTAAGGCTGAAACCGTTTGGTCTTTTTCAGTTTCTTGCCTGCAGAAGACGGGTCTTGGCGCCTCTTAGCAGAGAGGCCCCAACGATCCTTGAGGCTCTGGTTGAGCCTCGTCGCCTCGCTTTGGACCTCCCTAACCATTGCTTCAGGGAAGAGGTCTGCCCCCCAGATGTTGGAAGAAAGCAGCTTATTCGGCTCATGCCGAATAGTTGCTTCCTGGAGGACATGTTTGCGACAGTTGACCCTCGCCGTCACAAACTCGTACAAGTCTGCGATTTGGTCAACAATTTGAAGAGCGGCTCTGAAGCGTAAGATATAGCCGCTACCTCCGTCATTGCCATGGTGTTGATAGACCTGGCCAGCCTAGTTTAGCTCAAACTCGATCTGAATGAGGCTATCAGGAAATCTTGGGAGCTTCTCGCCGAACTGGTCCATTGCGCAGTCCGGCTTGAGCTTGCCTACCGAAAAAGTATTCGGCAGGTCCTCCCACAAATCTCCAAGCGAAGGGAGCAAAGGTGATGCGGGATCTGCTTCCCTTAACTGAGGCAAGGGCTCTCCCTTTAAGCCAGCTGGGATGGTAACGCTGGCGATCTTAGTTAGAAAAGGGAGAGGAGTCTCTTCCTCCATCGTAAAGATGGTGAAAGGACTCTTAAATGCCTGGATTCTGGTGTTGGAGCAGTCCATCTCATCCAGACACTGGAGCCACTCTCTTTGAGCCTGGTCCCTGGAGTACAGCACTGTCTCCCTAGGGACCTTATCCTCCCTGTTCATAGCTGCCTCCTTCAGCCTGGCGTAGCCAATGAACGGAGGTTGAAGATTCTTTGGGTAAAACTCGAAGTCTTCAATCCTTCGAGTACCACACTCCGGGATGGAAATGAACCCGTCCTGGAAAGGGGCGTAGGAAGCCACTCTCCAGGGGTTGTTCATCGAGAAAGGAGGAAGAGAATCATGGGGAGGAAGTTGGAGCAGGCCTACGCCGGGGAGGCAGCTTGAGGGGCTTGATTGAACCCGGACATTAGGTTTTCCTGAGTGGCAATCCTGTCCGATAGTTGCGAGAACATCTGCTCCATACTTGTCCTCAGAGAGACCTACCAAAATCTCCCATCTTGCTGCATCATCCCGACGGAGAAACCGTTGGGATCGAAGCTAGGAGCAGATGTAGAAGTGGATGGGTAACTCGCTAGAGGTAGCGAAGGGGAAGGAGAGACCACTGACTCCGCCGGAGTACGGGGCCTCTCCTGGGAGGACTTGCTCTTAGAAACTCTAGAGCCCGAAGCAGATGATTTACCCTTCTCTGCTCCGGGGTTAGAAGCCGAAGACTTACGAGATGACGACGCCGAAGAAGTCTTTTTAGACGACGACGTCTTTGTCAGGGTTTTCTGCGCCCTGTGACCCTTCACTTTAGGGACCACAGAAGCGCTAGGCGTAGTATACGAGAGCTCAGCTCCCGTAAAGCCTTGGAAGGAAGCAGGAGAAGCAGCAGGGGAAGAAGATCCAGTGGCGCCCAAGGGAAGCCCTTGAGCGTCCAACGTACCTACTCGACCACAGGGTCGTCTACACCTACCATCGGTTCTACATTTAAATCTAGTGTGGCGACTTCCGCTGAGATGTCCTGGCCTGGTTCCTTCATACATGCGGCGACCTGCCGCTGGATCGTCGTGGCTGCCTCCGCCGGGTCGACGTACCCCGTCAACTTGCCGCCGGGAAACAGCAGGACAGCCATCCTCTTTTCCAGGATGTAGGGCTGTCCCTTGGCGGCGTTCTTGCTGAAGCCGCCGACCCAAGCCCTCAAGACTAGACTAGACATTACCGGCATATATTTCACAATAATATGGGGAACTTAAGCTTAAAAACTATATTTCAAAACTTAAGCTTAAGATATAATTCAGAATTTATATCGTATGTATATACTGATGGAAATACTTACCCCGTCCAAAAACTGACTCACAAGATCATAGCAGATCATACACGTTTCGTGGAACCAGACCTGCAGATTCCCGTGAGGAGTCGCACACGGAGCATGAGACCTGCAGACCTCATGCCCACAGGGGTCCTGGAGTAGGGCGTTGCACCCCGGGTGCTCACAGTTGGTAGTCTGTAAGTGGAAGGATACATGAGTATCGATATAACACTCACAGGGCTACTCTAGTACTCCGCTGCATGCCGGAGAATGGAAAAAATTTTAAAAATTTTGGGGCATAACCCTCCCCTACTTGCCTTAATATGCATAAAATGAGAGCTCCGGTGTATGCCAGAGAAGGAAAACAGAGGGCAAGGGAGCGACCCAGCTTAAGATAACTTATAAATAACTTATAATTAACTTAAGCATAAAATAGTAACAAAAATCCGGAGGACGACTCCGAATCGCGGTGCTGTCCGACTCCGCCGGCTACGCCGGAGAGATGGAATGGTGAAAAGCAAAAGTGACCAATGGAAGCCCATACCCTCCGCCGGTAGGCGGGGCTACCATACCTCCTCCCCCGTTAATCGATGGAACTCCAGGAAAGAGAACAGAGATCCGACACCACGGGGAAGAAGGCGAGGAGGGGCGAAACAGTACTCAAGCATACAGCGGAGCGCCGAAGCAACAAAGGCGGGGGGAGGCCACCCCCCCGACTTCGCCACAGCGAAGCACCGTGAAGCAGGGAGACAAGGTCACTCCCAGTTCAAGAAGTGTCTGTCCAGACTCCCCTACTCCCTCCGCGTAGGGAGAGGAGGAGTCGGGCCCGGATGGAACGAGCAAGGGCAGACCTCCCTCCCCCCTACTCTATGGGAGAACTAGGGGGAGGGCAAGGCGACTGGGACGGGCGTCTGGCTGTACCAGCGATCACAGGGTGACCACCAGGTACGATAACACAATATAAACAACAAAATCGATAGCCTAGGCTAATGCAGCCAAACTGATCAGGAAGATGCAACAAATGTGATGCAACAAAACTGATAATAAGGAAGCAACAAAACTGATGGGGACCATGGGACCATGAAACCTAGGCTAAGAGAACAGACCAGACGCCCTAGGCAAATCAAAATATAATAAATAAAATAAAAGTAGGGAAATAAAACTGATGTAGAAAGAGAAAAAAAAATCCAGGAGTGTACGACTAACCCGAAAGAAAGTCTACCACTCAAAGCTAGCCTGGGCCGATACGAAGAGCGATGGCTAGGGTCTGGATAGAAAAAAGATAATGCCTACGTAAGGTAGAGAGACATGCATGCATGACCTAAAACCAAGGCAGGCTAGATCCCCTAACAATATCATAATAACAAGGGCTAGAGACGCACGGTAAAAATAAGGGAAAAGTTCCAGGTATGGGAGACCGAGAACCAACCCGCCATGAGGCAGAACAATGCCGCCATGCTTCCGACCGGGAACCTGTATTTATACCTAAAAAACGGCAAACACAGGCTCGAGGAAGGAACGAACTAAATAGGAACCTTTCGGAATACTTAACTTAGCCGCTGCGGTGGCAGAACGTTCCATGGTGGCAAAAAAATCCGTGAATTAGCACAAAAACACAAGAGCAAGGGAAACGCGTGCGTCTTGTAGCCTGCTAACGAAAAGGATGGCCACCAGAGGCGCGGCAGTCACCTTGGCGTGGGTTGTAGTAGTAGTAGTTGCTGCCCCATTCTGTGGGTCGGCTCTCTCCTTGAGGGATTTTGTTGTGGAAATTTCTAAATGACAAGAAGTTCGTGGTAGTGGTCTCACTCGCCCTAGTGTTCATACCGATGCCCTTCTTTTATTTGGGTGAGCAAGTCAGTTATACTGACCTCTTCTTTATTTTGTTTATTCTCTGGTATTTGTTAGATCATTTACCTAAGAAATAATGAATTAAAGGATTATTTCGCGCAGCGACACGAACTGAGCCCAGAAATCCCTTTTTTGTCCTCTTAATGCTTCTCACTTAGTTTCTTGTTCTTTGGTACCAAACCCAAAGGTATTTGGAATAAAGAATTGGGTCTTGAAACTTGTGGCTTGACCCTGGACCAAAATTTTTGGGGGTTGTTGTGATTACAATTCAAGAGCTTTTCGTTACTTGTCAATATCCTTGTGGACAAGACAGTGACTATGCTATTAAGCAACAGGTTTTGACATAGGGAAAACCTATTTTCACACAAGTGACTTACCAAACAATTACATTAGCTGTACACTTCTTACCTGGCAGTCAAAAATTCAAATTCCTGGCAGCGGTAGCAGCGTTGCCATTGTTTGTGTAGGTGATACAGATCCCGCCCCCTTTCGGGAATACCTGGTACTGCTGAGCTTTAGACTTCAATTCGTTTTCTGCCGGCCACGGGGTAACACCGGTGGTTTGTTTTTGCAGTCGACTTTCATCGCCATTGTGGATTTTTTCTTTTTGGTGATGTACAATTTCTTGGTTGGCTTTTTTTGCTTCATCAGTTAGCTGCCTAGTTATTAACAAGTTATTACGAAGATGTTTGATGCTAGTTCTTCTTTAGTTAGGTTTTGCAGCAGTGGCTGCAAAACTAGATTAGCTAAACTATGTTACGATCTGTACTCCAAATGTGTTAAATGTAGGGGTCAGTGCTGTAGCAAGGAATTAACTTGTGATGAGTGCCATAGTTTAGATGAACAAGGTTGGAAGACTTTTCAAGCTCATTTGGATAAGATGGACAAAGATAGGAAAAGGAAAGCAGCTCTTAGAGCGGGTAGTAAAACTAGAGTAGAGACAACTCCCGTACCTTTAGAGGCAAACAAACCATCACTATCTTCTCCACTTTTATCGAATATTTCACCTATTGATAGTCCTCCAACTTCAGTACCAATTACTCCAGACCAGGTATCCCGTTTTTCTGATCCCAAGACCATTTCCTTGTTAGAGTCCAAGATGGACAAGAAATTTGAGTTCTTGGCAAAATCCGTTATGGATTTGGGTATATCGTTTCGTGGGTTCGTAGAGAAGTCAAGTGAAAAGGCCAGTGTTAGGCCAAGTGTCAGTGTCGTGTCCGAGGAGGCGGCTGTCCGTTCCCCCTGTTCTAGACGAAGGTCCCTGTCCCGCTCCCCAGCTCCCGGGAGAAGACATACCGGAGGTCAAAGGGAGACTGGGGGAGTTTGCCCACGGTCAGTCGCCGACTCCGTCGATGTAGTTGACTTGCGAGTGCCCAGGAAACGCTGCTGGAAAGGCGTAGATATCAGTGACGCGCAGTTGTCATCTGACTCAGAAGTGCAGTCGCCTGTGTCAAGGCGAAAAGTGTGGAGTGATTTAGTGTCGCGTCCTTTGAAGAGACATGCCCAGCGTACAAGAGGAATGTCGCCGCCTGTTAAGAAATCCAAGGAGCACTGGTGTCCACAACCTTCCTGCAGTTTCGCACCGGACCAGTTTTTCCGGGAAGATCATCAGTCCTCTTCGGATAGCATAACTTCGGACGGAGTCAGACGCTCACGTGCGTTACAGCGCTCGCGCGCTTGCGAGACCGACTCGCCTCGTTGTGTATCAATAGGAGTTTCGACTTGTTCTCCTCATTCGTCTCGAGCTGTTTCGACTCGTTCGCCTCAAGCTGCTTCGACTCGTTCGCCTCATACATCTCGTATTGTTTCGACTCCCAGTCGTTCGTTATCGAAGAAGAGCCGTACGACAGCCACGACTTCGTCTTCGCCTAAGGATGATGCGAAGGCCAAACCCTTGCTAGAGGATTCCGCTTTGGATCCGTTTAAACATCAACTTGAAGAATTGATGGTCTTTTTGAAGAAGACAATGTGCCAGACAGAAGAGGAAGACGGGGTATCGGCTGTCCTGTTGGAAGAGGAAACTCAAGACCAGGATTCAAAGCCCTCTTCTGCTTATTCTAGTCTGTTAAGGTTTCTTTTACAGACTTATCCGGACTTTTTTGAACCAGCTTCGCCTTCTTCACCTCCGTCGATGTTTGTGAAGGATAGGAGATCAGTGCCTTCAGGGTTACCGAAACCAGTTCTTTCTCAGTCCTCAAAGAAAGCACTAAAGGAAGTAGAAGAGTGGCTTGCTAAGAAGAGGGAGTCAGGCAAGGCTTCGTTCGCCTTTCCTCCGTCGAAGCTGCAGAGTAAAACCTACAGGTTTTATGCGACAGGAGAAGTTCCATCTTTGGGAGTTTCTGCCTCCTCCCAAGGAGACTTCTCCGGTCTTGTGAACTCTCACAGAAGAGCAGCGTTCTCGGCTGCGAAAGTGTTGTTCTCTTCACCCGAGTTGGATCACCTGGTGAAGAACTTATACAAGTTGATCGAAGTCTTCAGTTTTCTGGATTAGACTATTGCAGCTTTAGCCAGGAAAATTGAAGATTACCAGTCTCTAGATGAGGATTTTTCTGCCGACGGGCTCAATGTGTTGTCCTGTGCGGACAGGGCAGTGAGAGACGGTTCAGGGGAATTGGCTGCCCTATTCACTATTGGAGTACATATGCTAAAGAAGAGAGAACGGTGGTGCTCCTTCACATCTCGAGGAGTAACCATGAACCAAAAACTTTTTCAGTCAGCAAGAAGACCTAAGGAACCTCCAGCGACAGGAGCCAAAGCTTCTCCTCTACAAAAACATCCCTTTTGAGGAGGTAAGTCGAGGTGGCAGCAGAGACCAAGAACTAATCTACGAACCACCTCCAAGTCTACCAAGAAACCTTCCTTTAAGACAGACGAATGATTGGAAGGTCCTTCACACACTCGTGGGGGCAAGACTCCACGACTACAGAGAGGAATGGAGTCGAAGAGGAGCAGAACAGTGGGTAATTCAGGTGCTTCGAGAGGGATATGTGATCCCTTTTACGCAGGATCCACCACTGTCCAATACACCTGTCTGTTTGACAGCATACTCGACAGGATCAACAAGAGCTTTGGCTTTAGCCAAAGAAGTAGAAGAGCTCATCAACAAAGAGGTCATAGAGGAAGTAACAGGCACGAACTCACCAGGGTTTTACAACTGGCTCTTCGTAGTCCCCAAGGCATCAGGGGGATGGAGACCTGTGTTGGACGTAAGCGCTCTGAACCTCTTCATCCGGAAGACGAAATTCCGAATGGAAACCATTCGATCGGTAATGTCAGCCATCCAACGGGCAACTGGATGGTATCTCTCAACATGAAGGATGCATACTTCCATGTCCTCATCCATCAGAACTCCAGGAAGTTCCTGAGATTCGTCTTCAAGAAGAGAGTCTTCCAGTTCAGAGCCTCTGCTTCGGTCTGTCAAACTGCCCCACCCTCAAGTATTTATTCGGATTCTCACTCCTCTGGGGAAAGTGGCTGCATTTGATAGGGATCAACACAGCTTTTTCCTTAGACGACTGGTCTCCCTGAGAGCACAGATGTCAGTGCGTCGTGTGTGAGGGACTTGGAGAAGACACTTGGACACAACAATTGGGTATCATAGTAAACACGGAGAAGTCCCAATTGATTCCAACTCAGAGGATTCTCTATTTAGGGATGATACTAGACTCTCTAGCTTTTCGGGTTTTTCTCTCCCTGAAGAGGATAGAG
>NC_087200.1:93896570-93941590 GCF_015104395.2 Macrobrachium nipponense | reverse complement strand
CTCCTTGACGCCAGTTTGTGACTTAGAAATTGCTTGACTGACTTCGCTATTTTCTTTCCTTTTGGTTGATGGAATCGACAGAGTATGGGAGGATAGATTCCATTGAAGCCCAGCCACTGAAAGTTTGACTCTGGAGTGAGTCTTGACTTGGTCCTGTTTATCTTGAAGCCTAGCTATTCCAGGAACTGAATCACTTTCAGTGTAGCTCTGTTGCATTCCTCGACTGTTGAAGCCCAGATCAACCAATCGTCGTCGAGATACGCTACTACCATAATCCCTTGTGACCTGAGTTGTTGCACTACCACTTCCGCTAGTTTCGTGAAACACCCTGGGTGCCACGTTGAGTCCGAAGGGAACTACCTTGAAGGAGAATGTCTGGTCTCCTATCTTGAAACCCAGATATGGACGGAAGTGTCTTGCAATAGGGATATGATAGTAGGCGTCTGTAGATCGATAGAAGGTGGTGACGGCCCCACGGGAAGTAAGGTCCGCACCTGCGAGATCGTGAGCATCTTGAACTTGTCGCAGCGGATGGCTAAGTTTAAGCGGGACAAGTCTAAGATTACCCTTCTTTTTTTGTGAGCCTTTCTTTGGCACGCTGAACAAGCGACCTTGAAATTTTAATCTCTTGACTCTCGCTATAGCTCCTTTCTGAAGGAGGTCCTCTGCGTACTCTGTCAATTCCTTGGAAGGAAGAGTTGACGGAAAGGTGGCTGGGATGGAGGTGGGTTTCGTCAACCAGCTCCAACCCAGGCCTTTTGACCACTATGCTCTGAGCCCATTCGCTGAAGTTCCACCGGTGGCGAAAGTGAAACAGCCTCCCTCCTACCTGAAGTTCTTCATTGGTTCTGGTAACCGCCTCGACCTCCTCTGAAGTGCTTTCCCCTATTAAAGGGCCTCCACCCTCTCCCGACTAAAGGAACGCTTACCTCTGCCTCCCTTACCCCGAGCGGTCATACTTCTGTGAATCTTGACTCTCGAAAGGCTTGATTGTAAGCTGGAGAGATGGCGTAAGAGGTGGAGGGCTGAGGCTGAGGGTATATCACATAAATGGTTGTGATTGAGCCTTAGAAAGTGGAAGGTTGGGCTGTTTGCACTAAGGGCAAACCGCTGGAACTTGCTGAGGAAAGCGTGGCTGCTTTTTCTGGTAAGGATGGAAACGACTAGGTTTCCTCTGTCCCCTTACCTTAGGTGTTAGGTCTTGCCTCCTCTTAGCCGTAAGGCCCCAACGGTCCTTAAGGCTCTGGTTCAGCCTCGTAGCCTCTGACTGGACTTCCTTCACCATAGCTTCTGGGAAGAGATCTGCTCCCCAGATGCTAGACGAGAGTAACCTATTCGGCTCATGTCGAATGGTTTGCCTCTTGTAGGACATGCTTCCTACAATTCGTTCTAGCAGTGGCAAACTCAAACATATCCGACTGTACCGTTTGAGTCAGGGCTTTGGTCATGAGTTTAAAAAGCGGTTCTGAGCCATAGGCTATGGTTGCTACCTCGGACATAGCCATAGAGTTTAATTGACCTGGCTAATCGCGATTTCGCGTCAAATTCAGCCTGAATAAGGCTATCTGGGAGCCTGGGTAGCTTTTCACCAAACTGCTCCATAGCACAGTCAGGTTTGAGTTTGCCAGCTGAGAAGGTGTTCGGCAAGTCTTCCCACAATTCTCCGGCTGAGGGGAGCAACGGAGATGTGGGATCTGCTTCCTTCAATTGAGGCATGGGTTCCCCCTTCTGGGCCGCTGGGATGGTAGACCTCGCGATCTTTGTCAGGAACGGGAGCGGGGTACTCTCATCCATTGTGAAAATGGTAAAGGGACTCTTAAAAGGTTGTTTCTTGGTATTAGAACAATCCATGTCCTCTAAACACCTGAGCCATTCTCTCTGAGCCTGGTCTCGTGAATAGAGGACTGTCTCCTTTGGTACCCTATCATCCCGAACCATGGCTGAAGCTGTAAGCCTTGCGTAGCCTATGAACGGAGGCTGGAGGTCTTCCGGGTAGAACTCGAAGTCCTCTATCCTTCGAGTTCCAAATTCCGGTATTGAAATGAGACCGTCCTGGAAGGGGGCGTATGACGCTACTCTCCATGGATTGTTTCATCGAGAACGGAGGTAGCGAGTCATACGGAGGAAGCTGAGTTCCACTCGTATTGGAAAGTGGAGGAGAGGCTTAGAGGGGCTTCTCTCAGTCCGGCTATAATGGAGTCCTGGGAAGTAATCCTATCCGACAAACGAGAGATCATTTGTTCCATGCTACTCTTTAGGGACCCAACCAGGTCGCCCACCTGTTGCAACAGGCCAGCATTGGAGTCCAAGGCCGGAGCTGCTGCGGAGGTGGAGGTGGCTCTGAATCGGAACCAGGGTCGCGGAACTGGTGACTCTGCCGGAGGGCGAGATCTCTCTCTGGAGGATTTACTCCTCGAGGACTTAGAGCCGGAGCTAGAAGCTTTAGACCTGTCTGCTCCGGGATTACCAGCCGGAGACTTACGCGAGGAGGATGACGCCGAAGCCGTCTTCTTAGACGACGACGACGTCTTAGACAAGGATTTCACTGCTTGACCCTTGACCTTAGGTCTAACCGAAGCGGTCAGGAGGAGTATACAATTCATCACCTGTAAAGCCTTGGAAGGATGGAGAGGTTGCAGGAGTAGAAGAAACATTACGCCCAAGGGTGACCCTTGGGTGTCCACTATACCTACTCGACGAACAGGTCGTCTACACCTACCATAGGTTCCACATTAATATCTAAAGTCGCGACATCCGTGGAGATATCCTGGTCTTGGTCAGTTAATGAGGCAGCCAGCTGTTGTTGGATGAAGGTCGATAGTCGGGGCCGCCTCTACTGGGTCGACGTATCCTGTCGCCTTGCCTCCGGGGAAGATTAACAGCGCCAAACGCTTCTCTAAGATGTAGGGCATACCCTTGGCGGCGTTCTTCCCAAAACCGCCGACCCAGGCAGCAGGGTTGCCAGTGCGGTATCCCTCACTGCCGGGGCGCCTGGAAGAGAGGGCGTAGATTAGATTTAAGAATCACTTAAAACTAAAACTTAAAGTATAACTAAACTTAGATGCCTTAAGTTAAAGGTGAATGATGAAAACTTAAGCACTAAAACAGAAGCGGAGCAGCTACCGGAGATGGAATACTTACCCCATTCTAAAAGCTGGCTCACCAGATCGTAACATATGGTAACACGTCTCATGGTACATACCTGGATGTCCCCGTGCAGAGTCGCGCATGGAGCATGGGACCGGCAAAACTTCGTGTCCACTGGGTCCTGAAGTGTGGCGGCGCATCCCGGATGCTCACAGTTGTGGTCTGTAAGTGGGAAGACACATGAGTATCTTAAAGAACATCACTTACAGGCTAAAGGACAGAAGAACTCCGTTGCGTGCCGGAGCTCGGAAAAAATTTGGGCATAACCCCCCCCTGCTTCGCCTGAATAGGCTATAATCCCGGAGAGATCCGGTAAGACACGTAAGGGAGGGGGGGGGGGGGGGGGGGAAGGTTTTAAGGTACTTAAGATAAACTTATAGTTAATCTAATAACACTTTAAACCTAAAAACTCAAACGACCGGACCAAGTCCAGTGCGTAGCGGAGTGTAGTAACTCGGCAATACGGTAGGTTTAGCAGGGACCCACTGTATGTTCCGGTCCACTCTACTGGGTGGACTAACATCTTTCCGCTGGATTGCCAGGACTCCGATCATGAAAAGGAGCCCTAGTAAGGTGGGAAAGAGCGAGATAAGACATACAGGCTTCGATCGAACACGGAGCGACAAGGAAGCAACGGATGGGGGAAAGGCCAGTACCCCCCACCCCCCACCACATTACCACCCGGCCGGACCGAGAAGCCGGAGAGGTCGAGTCCCAGTCTGGGTCTGTCCCGTCTGGGCCCTGGCCTCCGCCTCCGGGGGGAGAGAGGGAAGCAGGCTCGGGTATGTGGAGCAAGCATGGGCAGACCGACCCACCCTCCCCCGACTCTATGGTAAGAGCGGGAGGGGGGGTGGGGGAAGGTGACTGGGCAGGCGTCTGGCTGACTCGTGATCGCGTAGTGACCACGAGGCGGTAAGACCAAAACAAAACAATTAAGCCTAGGACAAACCAACTGATCAGAGAGATGCTATCGGGAAGCAACTGAACTGAAAAGCAGGAGCATAAAGGCCCACTGGGCCAAACCAACTGATCAGAGAGATGCTATAGGGAAGCAACCGAACTGATGAGCGGTAGTATAGGCTCAATGAGCCAGGACCTAGGCTAAGCCAGACGCCTAACTAACCTAACCATACAAAAACATGGTACAAATAATAAAATTAAAAGAAAGAAAACAATATAGTAGGAGAAAAAATCCAGGAGTGTACGACTAACCCGAAGGAAAGTCTACCACTCAAAGCTAGTCAGAGGCCGATACTAAGAGCCGGGACTAGGGTCTGGAAAGAAGAAGCCTACATAAGGTAAAAGACATGCATGCATGACAAACCTGAGTAGACAAGTACCCTAAGTAAAAATAACGGATAAATAATATAGAGCGTACATAGATAAGGGGATGTTCTACTGGTATGGGAGACCAGGAACGAACCCACCATGAGGCAGAACAATGCTTGCCATGCTTCCGACCCAGAGTACGTATTTATACCTAAAAAACGGCAAATACTGTCTCAGGGCCCGGAAAAAAACCAACTAACCATAATTACTGAGTACTTAACTTAGCTGCTGCGATAGCTGCACGCTCCATTATAGATAAATCCAACGAAAGGGCACAAAAAACACAGAGAGAAAAATAGCACGTGTGACTCGTGTGCGCTAACTGAAAAGGATGGCCACTAGAGGCGCAGCAGTCGGCAGCATGGGATGGAGTAGTAGTGGTACGAGCTGCTCACTCTGTGGGTCGGCTCTCCTCTTGGAGGGTTTTTGTAGTGGGAGATTTCTATTGGCATTTGGCTCGTGGTAGTGGTCTCACTCGCCTAGTGTTCATACCGACACCCTTTGGGAGGGTGAGCGAGTCAGTTATACTGACCTTTTTCTTTATTTTATTTATTCTCTGGTATGTGTTAGTACATTTACCCTAGAAATAATAGATTAAAGGATATTTCGCGCAGCGACACGAGCTGAGCCCAGAAAATACGTATTTGTTGGCAGTCTGATTTATTTTATATTTTATGATATCTAATTCACAATTTTTTTATTAAATGTATTGCATGTACTCATTTCAAATAATTATTAAGTAACCATTAACTATAATAAACAAACAAAAAGCTTCCAAACGTCTGTTTACATCCAGCACTTACGAGTATCGAACGATCGACAAGCAATCACTTTACACAGTAAGCCATAAATTTTCATTATCTCTCTTCAACTACTGAAACTACCAAACAGTATAATAACCATTCATTTCTATTCTTTATTCTATCTTTATCTAATGTTTTTTTTTTTTTTTATTAAATGTATTGCATGAATAAGTTTTTCAATTTACAGCATCCTTTTACCAATAGAATACTTAAAGCACAAGGGGTAGATGCTGACCAATAGGAGAGCAGGACCTTATGGGGTGACTAGCATCAGGAACCAATGGGAGAGCGGGAGGATGGTGGCGAGTTTACTCAGTTGGCGGCGAGGGAGTTTTAAAATTGTTCTCGGTGGTCCAGGCGAATCTCGGGACTTTACAGCAACAACCTTTCGTATCTTGAAAACTTTTCGTATGTAGAGCAGTAAAATTTTTCGCATTGGCTTTCGTATCTTGAGTTTTTCGTAAGTAGAGCCTTTCGTATCTCGAGGTACTACTGTAATTTAGGTATTGAATGGTCCAAAATGTTGTAGTATTTCATTGTTTATAGGTCACTTTAGCTTTATTATGAAATTTATTGGGGTGTTTTTGGAGGGCTTGGAACGGATTAGCCATTTTACATGTAAAATGTGGTCCAAGATATGAAAACCTCATGATACGAAAGGCGCTTCGGAACAGATTAATTTCGTATCTCGAGGTACCACTGTATCTGGTTAAGGCTACCATATGGTTTTTAGTGTAGGTGAATGTTTTGTATGGTTTTTTATCTGGTCTTTTCACCCAGGGCAAGGGCAAATTATTGTTGTTTTTGTCAATCATCGGTGAACTTCCATGATTGCAAAAATCCCACCATTAGTAGGGACGACCCTGGCCTTTACTGCCACGTCTCCTACATGTGATGAGAGTGCCGACCAGAGGCAGTATCTACCTGTAGCTGCTCTCTCACAAGGTAAGGTAGTGCAGACATTATAGATAATGTGAGCACATGACTGTTGTTTTTGTTCATAAAGCTGTCCATATACCCACCTTCCGGGTAATGTGGAGTCAGCTAATGTAATTGTTTGGTAAGTCACTTATGTGAAAATGATATTGTAATGATAAAATAAGGTTTCACATATACTTACCAAACAATTACATAATCAGAGCCCTCCCTCCTCCCCACAGATGGACTTTGCGGCTCAACGAATTGAAGTCTAAAGCTCAGCAGTACCAGGTATTCCCGAAAGGGGGCGGGATCTGTATCACCTACACAAACAATGGCAGCGCTGCTACCGCCGCCAGGAATTTAAATTTTCGACTGCCAGGTAAGAAGCGCACAGCTAATGTAATTGTTTGGTAAGTATATGTGAAACCTTATTTTATCATTAAAATATCATTTTTGGCAGTCACTGTTGAGTCCTCAAAACCCTGCCACTTCCCTGACGAAAAGACATAGGATATGAGTAAGGGATGATCCTGCATTGACCAACAGAAATGAATGGATTCTTGGTCCGTTTTTGGTTGTATGTAAACAATATGACGGTGCACATGCGCATAGCCACTACTTCTTCTTGGGGGTTTTGAAGTGGGTAAATTGGGTTCAGCATGCGCTGAGGATAAGAGAAAGTGCTCTCTTATCCTGAGTCCATTTATACTCTATCACGTTATAATGTTTATCATTACGGCTCAATACCTAGTCACAAGACCAGCTAAAAGAGAATTCTTTGACATTAGTCTGGTCACCATGGAGCTCATGATAGACCATGGAGAGGTAATTCTTGATGACTCAATAGCAACTACCAAAAATAGGTTTTTCTTACGTCAAAACTGTTTTTTTTTTTATTCCCCATCTATGAAAAAGTCTCATCAGGATGGTAGGAATTTAGCTCAAGGACTTCATTCCTCATTACCAAGGATTGACAGGCATTAGGAATGCTGTATAAAGATAGTGATCTAACTGTAGGTGTATTTGTAAATGGGGGAGTCCTAATTTTTCAAACTTATCCAAGAATATTCTTAATTAGTATAGGTATACATACATATATCTGTTTCGTAAATATAATGTTACAAAATTAAATCCTGATAAACAAAATTATATCATGATAAAAGTAAGTTTTCTAACCAATTGTTATACAGTATTGCCTTTATAGACAATAAATACTGGCATTTATTGGTGAATGGATTCTGACCAAAAGATGCCAAGTTATTTCAATATGAAGGATGCCTGTTGTCAGATATCAGTATCATCTTCCATCCAAAAGGTCTTAATGTTACTTTTTTAACCAGGAGAGGTTCAAATTCCAAATACATAAAACTTTTCCCTTTTTAACTATTCTGTTCTCCCTGATTTTGTCATATATCTTACTCTGTATGTTCATTCATTCACAGCAAGCATTAGTTGAGAACTTTCATTTCACCTTCAGATCATCTTGCTAATATTAGACCCAGAGGTAAAGGTTAGGCATATTATATTGTGCGGGAGGATATAAGTAACAGGTTTTGAATACGTACCAGTTTTCATTGTAGGATACTCACAGGTTTTGATTAAGTTGAACCATGCCAGAGATGCAGGTTGAGTGCAACTGCTCACCCTTACAGAAGCAAGATTGCTCATTATATAAGATAAGTAGTGTTGCTGAAGTCACTGTTGTATATTTTAAGTTTGCTCATATTGAAATTCTGTAATTTATGTTTAATCAGAGCCTCCTTTTTTTCTTAGAACTCTTACTCAAGATACAGTATGACATTACCACCTGAAGATATGGTGAGTCGAATCATGCTTGGACATCCATTTTCTCTCGAAAGTTACAGAAGTCTGGAAGACAAGTTAGCATTAATTGATTCTGCTCTGGCTGTCATGGATAGCAGTGCAATCCTGGTGACTGTTTTGCATTTGAAAAATACTGTCAAGAAAAGCATATTTATTAAGGTGAGTAAAATGTGACATACATAATCATTTGATTTTCTTTTAAATTATAAAATGCCAAGCATCTCAAGAATATTAATGTGCTCTGCTATGTTATATGAAAGTGTTGCAGTCCCCTGGTCTAGAGAAAATGACTTGGCTTAACTTTAGATGCTTTAGTCTAAAAATAAACCTCCTGACTTTTCTAGTTGTAGGGTGCATACATAAACCCAAAAATTTTGGATAAAAGTAACATAAATAATAACTCTTAACAAACAAATTATAAAAACCAGACAAAAAGAAATTCCAATTCTGAATCCACATGAAGCACACACTACCATCACAACTGAAGTCATATAATCAAGAACAAACTGAAGAGAGAAAAAAGGAATTACAATTATAGCAAAATATCAAATGATCACTTGACAGTGGTTTACCACCAAAACAAAAAATGAAATGTAAGGTAAACCTGTCACAGAGATTATAAACAGACAAGACCCAGAGGAGCAATTAAAGATGAAATTACAGTCATTGATCAGAAAACAATGAGATATAAACGATGAGGGCTAACTGCAAACGTATTAAATCCTTAGCCTTTGATTGGAGGATTGATATTATTTTACTTTTCGTATAATTGCACGAAAAGTAAAATAATATCAATCCTCCAATCAAAGGCTAAGGAGTTAATACTTTCTGCCCCACACACATCAGCCATTAATGAAATAATGTAGATATGACCGAAGTATTATGAAATCAATAGATCCACATTAAATAATAACAAGTAAAAAATGTGCCAAAGTTTCTTAGGCACAATCTAGTTTTCTGTACATCGTATAATCAAGGCCACTGAAAATAGATCCATCTTTTGGTGGTCTTTGGATAGTGCTGTATATGAGCCTTGGCCCAAGAAACTTTAACAATGGCCCAATGGTGTCCTATCCTATATCACTACACGACCATGGCTGACTTTAATAGTAAATAAAATTAAAATCTACTGAGGCTAGAAGGCTACAATTTGGATGTTTGATGATTGGAGGGTTGATTATCAACATATCAATTTGCAGCCGTCTAGCCTCAGTAGTTTTCTTTTACAGAAAACTAAAAAGCAAACTTCACCAGTACGTATGTACGCACTCATCATTGTTCATATGCGAAACAAACATTCGGTCTTAACAATAGGATAATTTTCAAGCGCCTAGCTGGAGCCAGTTCAACAATCAGAGGTTGTAAAGCAATTTATCTGTGAAATCTGGCAACACGTGTGCATATTGGGTGAAAGCTGGTCAAAGACCGTGCACCCCACGCCATCACATTAGTCTTTTTCTTACCCACCTTGGGGAATGATGCGGTTGCTTACTCTCTGTCCAAGCCCGTGTTTCGCTCTTATTTGTTGTCTGTGTGTGTGTATGTATGTGTCAATATGGCTTCCTCTGCATCTTCAGGGCCTCATTAGCTTATGTGCCAGGGTGTTAAAGGTTCCCGTGTTCTCGTTTCCTGGCTTCGCCTGCTACAGACCCCCATTCATCTTGCAGTAGTGCCGTTCTAATTTCTGTACAGTGACGAATCCCTGCCTGGAATGTTGTGCATGACCTAGATCTCAGTGGAAGTTATTTTATAGTAAAAGGAAACATCGCAGAGTTTCAACTCCTTCTTGGGAAGGGTTCTCTCCTTGGAGGGGTTGTTGATGCATTTCATGGAGACTCGTCCCCCCTGGCCTTCTCTACATTGGTGCTCGCGGTCAGCCATCTTGTATTGCGCTGCCTGGGTATCATGTTATCACTCCTCCAGTGAGGCCAGTCGCTAGCTCGGGTCAGGGGGAGGTCGTGACATCACTCCCAGCTCCATTAGTGACGTCACTCCCAGTTTCTTTGGTGATGTCACTCCCAGCTACATCGGTGTCGTCGGTTGGGACTGCTGCACTACCTCTCGCTCCTGTGTCATCATCGTTTGCTCCCGTGATGTCATCGCTGCCATCCAAGACATATCTTCTTCCAACTATGGCGTCTACGTCCTCTCCCACAGATCTATCCGAGGCTTTATGTTAGGCGGTTCTCAAAAGATTGGACTCTGTTTAAGAGGAAAGGTTTGCTACCTTCTCTGCTGAGAGGGCTGTGAGCAAGCATGATGCGTCTCCTCCCTCTTCTCCTGCTAAGAGGGTGTGTAAAGAAGGAAAGTTGTCTTCTTCCCCTGCGTTGGCGTATCAGATGTTGGAGGATTAAGGACTTTGCATTTTCTTCGTCAGCAAGTGAAGAGAATCCATCGCCTGCTGCTGCTCACGTCCGTGTCCCTTCCTCGCATGTCCGTATTCCTGTTCCTGAGGGTGATAGTTCTTCGTCTGCTGCTCCTTGTGTTCTTCTTCCCTTGCTCAAGACATCGATGGTGTGTGTGGAAGCGGTGTCATTGGGAAGGATTCATCCTCTGTATTGCAAAGTTGGATATCCCTTGTGCAGTCTGCTGTTGCTTTGTTGTCCCCTACTTCAGTACACGGACATGTAGCAACCTCTCAAGTACGTGCAGATGTTGGTGATTTGTCCTCTGCTGATTCTCCAGTGCCTGCTCATCGTCGTAAAGGTGTTAAGGTGCCAGTGAAAAGATCGAAGGTTGTTGTACGTAAGTGGTTCATCCTGTGTGTTTACCTTTGTCTCCAGATGATGATGTTTGTGATTCGCCTCCAAGAGGTTCTCGCTCTGTATCTAAAGTTTGAAATACATTTCCATTGCTCGGACATGTGTCTGCTTCGCACGGCCGTGTACGTGAACACGTCCACGAACACGTACGTGAGCCTTCTGTTGTGAGTGTTCGGGTGGTGTTCTTGGTGTTGTGTTTGGTTTGTCGCAGAAGTCGGTGCGCAGCTCCAGTCAAGACAGGTCTCTGGTGTCTTTACTGGTTGGCGCACTGGGCCCTTTGGCTGCCGAGTCTTTGGTTGATGATTTGTCGCCTGCAGTTGGATTGCAGAAAGCTGGTGTTTCTGGAGAAACTTCTTCAGAGTTGTTGCAGGATAAGCCTGCCTCTCCTTCATGTTGTCGGTCTTTATTGCCGGAGCAGGAGGAGCGAGAAATGCAGGAGTTTTTTCCTTCTTTTGCCGAGGTTGTTGAGCTCATTTGTGGGTTCAACAACCTGGAGTGTAGGGCTCAAGCTCAGTCTACTATTACTCCTACTTGCTTGGAAGCCTTGCTGGGGGCTACTCAAGATCCTAAGTCCTCTTTTCAGCTGCCCCTATCCGGACATGTTTAGTCGGTCTTGCAGCGGGGGAATGCCTTTTCCTTAGGTCCTGTGGTGGCTGCCCAACAGATTGTGTAACTCATCGTTGCCCCTCACTGGGCAAATTTGTATCTTACCTAAGATGGTTGTGTGGAAGAGAGAATGAGTGAGTTGGCTGGTCTCTTTGTTATTACTTTCTTCTTCCAATGGCGGGTTGAGGAATAGACACGTCTTTTGCTGGACTGGTCTGATACAGGTGAGTAAGGTAGTCATGCTTGTAGTTTGTTTGCTCTGTGTTATCAAATAGTCAAACCCTCTATTCAGTAACAAATACTCCACTTTCTAGGAAGGGGGTGTGAGGAGTGATAACAAATCTCTGGTTTATTTGGTTTGTTATCTTTATTTCCCAATTGCAATGAATCTGCTCATCTCATATATCATTGTATAAAAACCCAGGTGGCTGAGTTGTTAGATATTGGTTTAACCATCTTCTCATGGGCATTGGTCCACCTCCTGTAAATATTTCCTCTTGGAGGTGGGCTGGTGGGTTATCCCCCAGCCGGTTTAGGGTGTCTATACCTCGCACCAAGTATAAGTCTATCCTATTGTTAAGACCGAAGGTTTGTTTCGCATATGAACAAATGACAAATTTTTTAAAACATTTGTATTTTTCATAGCTAACAAACCTGAGGTCTTAACGTTTTACTGCCCACCTCTAGCTGCCCCTCTGTCATCTTATGACATCCTGGGTTGAGAAAGACTAAAGTGATGGCGTGGGGTGTGCAGTCTTTGACCAGCTTTCACCCAATAGGAGCATGCATTGCCAGATTTCACATATCCCTTGCTTTACAATATCTGATAATTTAACTGCTTCCAGCTAGGCACTTGAAAATTATCCTATTGTTAAGACCTCAGGTTTGTTAGCTATGAAAAATACAAATTATTTTAAACAATTTGTCATTTTATGAAAAACAAAAAGGTTGGGCCTCACATACTGGGGGGTGTACATGTCTCTTCCTCAATAAACCTTTGAAAACAAAATATAAACTGCTACAATAATGAAAAGTTGAAATATTACAAACTACAAAATCAAATATGCATTGGATTTTATAAATCATCAAAACCACATTATCCTATGTATGTGATACCTTTATGTTTGGAATTCAAAAGAATTGCAAGGGCTCTAAATCCGTAAGCTTCTTGGAGAAGTCTACTGATTTTTCAAGAGCTGTGAGTCTGCATCATATATATATGTAACATGAAATCAGTTAGTGCTAGAGCTAACATCACTTTACCTAGCAGCATAGAAATTACCTGGACAACTTATTTACACAATATTCTTTTGCTAAGCAAAATAGTTAAATAATAGCCATTTAGGAAATAAAGACAGTGATGCAGTTAAATAAATTAAGGAAATAATACACATTCTTTGCAAGTTAAGCCTGGAGAATAATTTAGACCCCTACAAGTCGTGCACAGAGTGTGTGGGTCATAACAGGGTTTAGTTAATCTAGTATTGCAGCCTTTGCTATATTATAACCTAATACTCTGAGAACCAGAATCGGATATTGTTGACAATCCAAAGGTCAACAAGCCTAATAAATCTAAATTTCAGTAATATACAGTCACAATTGGTAATTTTGGTCTGTAAATAACTTGACAGTACATATCCAAATGTACCGAAAAGGCTACCAGAAGGAGAATACTTCAGCTATTGTATGAAAATATAACCAACTGAGAAGTAAAAGAATTCCAGAAATCGCTGCTGCTAAGAATTGTTGTATACAGCAATCAGCCAGCAGAAACAAATTCAAGCTCTTTGCTGAGCTGGTTCCTCTCTTACCCCAAAAATGGGCTACTGCAAATTTCAAAATTCTAGCTGCCAACAATTGAAACTAATAGCTACGTAATTACTTGTTAAGTTGCTTATATAAAACAGATATTCTTTTGATCTTGCATGATGGCCTTAATCATAGTTGACACACTTTAGTATAAATGCATTTGGATCATTATCACATTTTTTGGTTAATTTTTTTCATACTAATTCTCCTAATTGTGTAACTGGTATATAACAAATAGTACTTTGATTTTAGGAAATGCAGTCTAGAGTGCAAGCTGTTCAGGTCTATGTTCACTACCTAAAACAGCGTTACAATTTTACCGAGGCCATAGACTTTCTAGGGTAAGTATATTTTTTTATCATCTCTGCAAATTTTATTGTTGAAATTAGCCATGCAATAGGTTTGTTTGTTATACATATGTAGTACTATGCACATATTCTAATTTCAGTTTAGCTTTTAATTATTTTTTATTTTTTCTCATGTTTTTCATGTCAGTAGTTATGTGCCAAAGAATTACTTTGAAACATTCCAACCAGGGTCCATGCAATTAACCCTTTAACGCCGACTGGACGTATTTTAAGTCGACATTTTTTGTCTCTCGGGTGCCGACTGGACATATTTTACGTCGACATACAAAAGTTTTTTTTTAAATTCGCGGAAAAATACTTATAGGGCTACCAGCCGAAACTTTTGAATCACGCGCCTTGGGGGATGCTGGGAGTTCACGGATCAAGGTGTTGTTTTGTTTGCAATCGTTAGGCAGGTGCACAAGCGCGAATTTCTTTCTTGCAGCACTAAAAAGTATCGGTGACACATCTCAGAAATTATTTCGTCACTTTGACATAATTTTTGTACTATTTTAAATTAGCCATTACATGGAGTATTATATATGAAAATGTGTGCATTTTTATGTAGAATGCAACTAAAAAATACTCATGATTGTAGCTTTTATCAGTTTTGAGATATTTTCATATAAATAACGATAAGTGCCAAAATTTCAACCTTCGGTCAACTTTGACTCTACCGAAATGGTCGAAAAACGCAATTGTAAGCTAACACTCTTATATTTTAGTAATATTCAATCATTTACCTTAATTTTGCAACTAATTGGAAGTCTCTACCACAATATTTCGATTTATGGTGAATTTATGAAAAAACTTTTTCCTTACGTCCGCGCGGTAACTCTTCCGAAAAAAATCATACGTGCGATTGTGGTAATGTTTGCATCATTTTAAATTAGCTGTTACATAAAGTTTTATATATGGAAATGTGCGCAATTTCATGCAAAATACAAGTAAAAAACCCCCATGGTTGTAGCTTTTATCAGTTTTGAAATATTTTCATATAAAAAATGATAAGTAACACATTTTCAACCTTCGGTCAACTTTGACTCTACCTAAATGGTCGAAAAACGTAATTGTAAGCTATAAATCTTATATTCTAGTAATATTCAATCATTTACCTTAATTTTGCAACAAATTGGAAGTCTCTAGCACAATATTTCGATTTATGGTGAATTTATGAAAAAAATAAAATTTGCCTTACGTCCACGCGGTAACTCTTCCGAAAAAATCATACGTGCGATTGTGGTAATGTTTGCACAATTTTAAATTAGCCGTTACATAAAGTTTTATATATGAAAATGTGTGCAATTTCATGTAGAATACAACCAAAATAATTGAAGGTTGTAGCTTTTCTCATTTTCGAAATATTTGCATATAAATCACGATAAATAGAAAAAAAAACATGTTCAGTTAACTTTGACTCTACCGAAATGGTCGAAAAACGCAATTGTAAGCTAAAACTCTTACAGTCTAGTAATATTCAGTCATTTATCTTCATCTTGAAACAAATTCAAAGTCTCTAGCACAATATTTAGAATTATGGTGAATTTAAAAAAAAAAACTTTCCTTCCCTCCACACGCAGATTCTCCCCCGCAAATCTCCGAAATGCGTACGTCGCATTCTCGGAATATTTGCTCCATTTCATATCAGACATTTCATAGAGTTTTATATATGAAAATGTGTGCAATTTCATGTAGAATAAAACAAAAAATATTTGAATGTTGTAGCTTTTCTATTTTCTGAAATAATTGCATATAAAAAAATATATAAAAAAATTCGACATTCGGTCAACTTTAACTCGTCAGATATGGTCGAAAACTGCAATTGTAAGCTAATACTCTTACAGTAATAATATTCAATCATTTGTCTTCATTTTGAAACAAATTAGAAGTCTCTAGGACAATATTTAGATTTATGGTGAATTTTTGAAAAAAATATTTGTTTACATCAGCGTGTTACGAATTCGTGCATCATTTTGTGATAATGTTTTCTCTGTGTTGCTTTTATCGTTTTACAATGTGTTATATACCAAAATTATCGCAATGTAGTGTAAATTACAACGAAAAAAAATTAACTTGTTACCTTTAACCGTTTTGCGTATAGCGCGATTTGAATACAATTATATATGAAGTTTTGTTTTCACGCTATCATATATCGCATTATTTATATATGATAATGATAATTTTTTAAATTTCTGATGGTTGCATACTAAACTTCAGGCAATGACAAAAAAAGAGGAGCCAAAAATTAACTCTTAATCTTGAAAACTAAGCACGCTGTGAATTTTTGAAAAAAATATTTTTTCCGCTTCCGTGCTCACTCCGAGATCCCCTCGGCAAACGGAAGACGATTTTTAATATACCTCTTCGGCATTTAAGGGTTAAGGTACCAATATATACAGCATCTTTTTCTCTTTTTCAGAAACCTTGGCAAGCATGAAGATGCTGCTGTGAGTATGGCATTTTCTTTTTTAATTTAATTGAATTATTGAGAGATGTAGGAAGCTACAGTCATTGTCTGAAAATTTTTTTCAAAATTATAAATATGACTGCAATACAGTGAACCCCTCATATTCGTGGAAGATGCATACCAGACAACCCCCGCCCCCCAGAATAGCTAGAATCCACAAATACCTAGAACCCCACTCTAAAAATGCTTATAGAAACTGGCTATCTTGAACGTTTAAACACCAAAGTATCCCTAAAAATACCATCCTCCATCAAATATACATTAAAATACTATCATCCTATTACTAGCAGTTCCCAGGTTATGTCAGGTTTGGGTTACGTCGTTCCGGACTTAAGGTGCTTGCCTTGTGGCGCTGTCAACCACAATTTTTCAGCGCTGTAAGTGGAATTACGGTGCCATTAACTGCTTAACGGTACTGTAACCTGGACTTAAGTTGTTTATGGTGCTGTAACAGCACTGTAAGTGTTATTCATTCCCATTATAATTATGATAATTCAGGTTAAGACAATTTCTGGCTTATAGCCCCCTGTCAGGAACAGAACCCCTGCCATAACCCAGGGACTGCCTCTCCTGTACACATTAATCTTTGAAATGATATTATTAATATTTCAAAGTACAGTATGGTCCCCAGTTATGCGAGAATTTGGTCAATCCACGGCCTCACAGAATTGGAAATTCGCAGATTTCAAAACACATACCTTTTGGGAATAATTCCATTAGGACCAAAACAAAGAGCAACTTACCCAGTCAAACTTTTTATACTACCCATTTTCAATACTTTCTATGTACTATACTAATTTTTTCTAATATGAAATTGTCCTTGTGGATAAATAAAACATTAAAAAGGTCTTAATAATTTGAAAAAGTTTAAAATTACACACAGGATGGTGAAAACTCCCACACGTAAATGATGCCACCATTGGATGCAAGTATACTGTACGATACAGTCATTTCCTTTAAAAAACCCTTTGGATGGAATTTTCTCTAACTATCCTCTGCCAAAAAAGGGATTTTGACGAAGGAAAAATCTATTTTTGGGCAAGGGCCTGTGTCGCCCAGTGAAATGTCCCTTTAGCACACATTTCTAAGGTAAATTAATGCTAACATACCAGAGAAAAAGCTAAAATGGAAATGCCAGAATATTCTGGCTCGCTCACCTTATATAAAGGTGTCGGTATGGTTTCTGGTGCGAGTGAAACCACTACCAGGGGTCTTTTGCCATTTAGATTCATCCTTCTTCAAAATCCCTCCACCAGAGAGGAGCTGATCCAAGGCCCACTCCCCGCTACCGCTACCACTAGCACCTCTGACGGCATCCTTGGAGTTAGCACCCAAGCTTGGGCCAAAGAAGGGAGAGGTTACAAGAGAAGGGTGGGATTTCACTGGGCGACACGGGCCCTTGCCCAGAAATAGATTTTTCCTTCGTCAAAATCCCTTTTCTGGGCTCAGCCCGTGTCGCTACGTGAAATAGTACCAGAGAAATGGCCACAAGCTTGGAACAATGAAGTACAAAAGAATATTGTAGGAAAAATGAGAAACAATTAAGGTTAATTAGTATAATCTAAAAATAAGTTACGAACTAGGAACAATTGTACTGAAAACTTAAGAGTAAATACAGTAACTTATAATTAACCTTAAAACTAGATACAATATAACTGAAAGCGTGATTAATCCTAAAGTTAAATACAAGGAAACATTACAACTATGTACAACATGTGGCATCCAAGGTACGATAAAGGCTACATGGTGGCAGAGCCACGGCAAGAATGTCAGTGAGGCAGGTAGAAAGGAGAGATCTAGATGTAAGCTACTTACTACTACTTAAGCAGTGTCAGGAGAAACTGTGTTTCCCGCTGCCACTGCTGGAAATTTAAGTGTTTCTAAGGACTTGAGGTAATGGCGTTTAAATACTGTCGGAGATTTCCAGCCTGTATACTTTTTCAGATCATCAAAATTCATATGCTGAAAGTAGTTAACTGAGGTAGCCACTGCCCTAATGTCATGTACACGAGGGAAAGATGCTGGGTTGGCTTGTTTAATGAAATATAATATTTGTTGCCTTATTCCTTTTAAGGAAATAGTGCCCCCTTTTTCCCTCATAAATAAAGGGCCTGAAGATCTTAGGGCCATTCTAGCGAGGTCTATGCTCTTAGGGCAGTAACTGGACATAAGGATGGGTCCTGAGGAAGTGGGAGAATTTTCCACGGGGCCCACCTATCTAGTGGGTCCTCATTTTTAGCTAAAAATTGACGATATTAAGAAAGTAAAACTTCTCCTGAAGGGAGAAACTCTATATGACCTGAGTCTCTAGATAGATCCGACAGTTCAGATACCCTGGCTCCTGAAGCTAGACTTAAAAGGAATAATGTTTTCCTCAAGAGGGGTAAAAAGTCTCATGATTCATTATCAGTGTCTGAGGCTAGTTTGAAAACATCATTTAAGAACCATGACACAGACTTAGGCCTCTCTGATGGCCTGAGTCTAGCACAGGCCCTAGGGATAGACAAAAAATAAGAGTCTGTTAGGTCTATTTTGAAACCAAACTGGAAGATTTTCTTGAGTGCAGATTTAGTAGTAGTAATAGTACTTGCTGCTAAACCTTTTTCAAACAGTGTCCTAAAAAAGGATATGGCCAGATTGGTTGTCATGGTTTGAGTTTCAGAATTCCTCATGAAAATAGCTAGTTTCTTAACTGCTGAGTCATACTGACGTAGGGTTGATTCCCGTTTATCCAATTCTAAGAATAGGATGTTCTGAGGATCGATGTTGGCATTCCTTTTTGCCGCAAACTTCATGAAGTCCATAAATTTAGGGTTTTCTGAATTCCTTAGGAAGCGTACACAGTCTTCGTTTGTACTAGTTGTGATAGCTTGGGATTGGGAATCCGTTGAGGTCGGAGTCCCAATTCCAGTAGTTGTGGGAACCAATTGCTCTTGGGCCTATTGGGGGCTATTAGAGCAATGCGGCCCTTGAACGTTCTGAGTTTGTTCAGAACCTTCAAAAGAAGCTTCACTGGGGGAAAGATGTAAATCTTCTTCCATTGATTCCAGTCTATAGCCATGGCATCCGTGGCATAAGCCAGAGGGTCCAGGTTGGGAGCCCCGTAACAAGGGAGTTTGTGATTCGACTCCGTGGCGAAGAGATCCACCTGAAGCCCCGGGACTTGTTGACAGATCCAATTGATTGACTGCTTGTCCAGGGACCACTCCGACTCTAGTGGGACTGAGCGAGATAGCGCATCCGCTATCACGTTCCTCACTCCTGCTAGGTGTGTGGCGGACAGGTGCCATTTGTTCTTGGCTGCCAATGAAAATATGGCTATCATGGCTTGACTTGGAGCCTCCCCTGTTGATGCAGTGTACTACCACTGCACTGTCCAGCACCAGTTTGGTGTGAGATTTCTTGGCTGGATGAAGTTTTTTCAGGGTGAGGAACACTGCCATAGCTTCCAGTACGTTGATGTGGAGCTGGCGGAATGGAAGGGACCAGGTTCCTTGTACCTTCTTGTACTGAGAGTACCCTCCCCAGCCGCTTAGTGACGCATCTGTGTGGATAACTAGTGCCGGCGGAGGGAACTGAAGAGGAATTGACTTCGACAAATTCTTGACCTCCGTCCAGGGACGGAGGCGTTTGCGTAAGATCGCCGGGACAGTGGATAGATTGTCTTGGGATCTGTTGTTTGCCCTTGAGCGCCAGACGCGGTTTATATCTTTGAGTTTTGCTTTTAGCAGAACGTCTGTTATCGAAGCAAATTGGAGAGAGCCTAGGATCCTTTCCTAGTTCCTCCGAGACATCTGCTTGCATTTGAGAAATTGTCTGGTTGCTTTGGCTATTTCTCTCTTCTTCAACAACGGAATTGATAGAGTGTGTGTGAAAGCGAGACTCCGGTGTTAACCGGGACTTGGTCCTGTTTATCTGGAACCCCAAGTGTTCCAGAAACTTGATTACTTTGACCGTTGCTTTGTGGCATTCCTCGATGCTTGTGGCCCAAACAAGCCAATCGTCCAGATACGCAACTAGCATTATTCCCTGAGACCTGAGTTCTTGAACGACTGTCTCCGCCAATTTTGTAAAAATTCTGGGGGCTACATTGAGCCCAAAAGGCATTACCTTGAAGGAAAATGCCTGGTTCCCTAGTCTGAAATCTAGGAACGGGCGGAAGTGTCTTGCCACTGGAACATGATAGTATGCGTCTGTAAGATCGATAGAGGTGGTGACGGCCCCACGGGGTAGTAAGGTCTGTACTTGCGAGATGGTCAGCATTCTGAACTTGTCGCAACGAATGAATAAGTTTAGACGGGACAAGTCTAGAATTATTCTTCGTTTGTTTGAGCCTTTCTTTGGCACGCTGAACAAGCGACCTTGAAACTTTAAGTGCTTGACTCTAGATACTACTCCTTTCTGAAGGAGTTCTTGGGCGTACTCTGTCAATTCCGCTGTTGGTTGTTGATGGAAGGTTTTGGATGGAGGGGGACCTTTGATCCAGCTCCATCCTAGACCTTTGGACACAATGCTCTGTGCCCAGTTGCTGAACCTCCATCTGTGTCGAAAGAGGAACAGTCTCCCTCCTACATGAGGGTTCTCACTGGCTCGGGGAAGGGCGTATCCCGCGCCCTCCTCGTAAGTGTTTACCTCGGCTGGATGCTCTTCCGCCGCCTCTCTGGCGGAAGGCACCCCTAGCTCTGCTACCCCTGCCGAACCTGTTAAAAGTTTGAAAGGACTGGCTTTCAAATACTGGGTTGAAAGCTGGGGAGACAGCGTAGGAGGTTGAAGCTTGCGCTTGTGGTTGCGCCACCAGCAGAAACTGTTGTTGTGGCTGTGCCTTGGAGGTAGACGGTTGCGGTACTTGTGATACCGGAACCGCCTGCATCACTGCCTGTTGCTGAGGAGCCTGGAAAGGCTGGAATTTCCTAGGCTTCTTAGATTTCTTGGTTGAAGAGGCCGACTGATTTCCTCTTACGTACCAGTTAATCCCCAGCGAACTTTCAGACTCTGGTTGAGTCTGGTTGCCTCTCAGTGGACTGAGTTCAGCACCGACTCTGGGAAGAGATCAACACCCCAGATTGAAGCAGCCAATAGCTTGTTGGGCTCATGTCGGATGGTGGCCTCCGCCAGGACATGCTTCCGACAATTCCATCTTGCTATGATAAAATCATATAAGTCACACTGCATTATATGCAATTGTGACTTAGCTATGATCTTAAACAGAAGTTCATCTCCGTAGATCAGAGATGACACCTTCGTCATAACAAGCGTATTGAGGGACCTGGACAATCTCATTCGGGCGTCAAATTCAGCCTGGATGAGGCTGTCCGGAAGCCTGGGTAGCCTCTCGCTAAATTGCGTGATGGCACAGTCTGCTTTGAGCTTCCCGACCGAAAAGGTGGCCGGGAGATCCAACCATAGACCTTCTGTTCTGGGGAGTAGGAGCGATGTAGGCTCCGTCTCCCGGAGTTGCGGCATTGGCTCATCCTTCATCGCGGCCTGCATCGTGAGCTCCGCTACCTTCGTAGTGAACGGGATGGGCGTTTCCCCGTCCACCGTGAAGATTGTGAATGCGCTTTTAAATGCTTGGACCCTGGTATTGATGATCTCCCAATCCTCCAGGTTCCTAAGCCATTCACGTTGGGCTTGAATGGCCTCTTATGTAAGGCAGGCATATCCGATGAAGGGGGGTTGCAGACCTGCCAGATGAAACTCGAAGTCCTCAAGCCTTCGAGTTCCACAGCCCTCCAACGTCAGCATCCCGTCCTTGAAGGGAGCATTGGAAGAAATCCTCCTGGGATTACTTGCCGTGAAAGTGGGGAGAGTACTATAGTCCGGCATGGTTTGGACTGCCATGCCGGGCTGTGGAAGACCTGTCGCGTTGTTCTCTCGGAGACCTGCAATGAGGTTCTCCTGAGTGACCAGCCTCTCCGAAATGGCTCGGATTGACTGGCCTGACTCCTCCAAAGAAAATGAGATCTGTGCGAGCATCTCCTGGAACATGTTTTGGACCAAGTTCCTGACCAGACTACCCATTTGCTGCATAATATTGGCCGAAATATTAGCAGTAAAGGTGTCTGGGTCAAAAGGAGCAGGTTCCACCTTCTCTTTGGGGGTCCTAGGACGGGCTCCTGTAGAGGTCGAAGGCTCAGGGTCGGGGAAGAGCTGAGCCTTGGAGCCCTTGAGTATGAAGACGTTCTAGGCTTCTCTCCTCCGGGATGGTGAGCCGAAGTTGACTGAGAGCCACTAGAACTTGACTTCTTCAACAGAGTCTTTTGAAGCGTTTTATATTCACGCTTGCCTTAAACTTTAGGGATCATTTGGGCGGACTTCGGTCTAACCAACTGCCCATCCCCGGTGAATCCCTGGAAAGAAGAAGAATCAGTAGGAGAAGAAGCTCTAGATGGGCTCAAGGGGAGACCTTGAGCCCCCACTAAACCTGCCTCACTTACATTCCTACCTGCGGCGTCTACTGTCATGGGCTTGAGGTCAAGGTTGAGAGCTGCTACTTCCTCCAGGACTTCTTGGTTCGCAGGTTCCTCCGAAGCCAGAGCCACTTGTTCTTGAATGGTGGCGATCAGAGGAGCCGCCGCTTCCGGGTCAACGTAAGAGGTCGGTTTTCCGCCAGGGAAAATGAGGGTGGCCATCTTTTTGTCCAAAATGTAAGGCTGCCCCTTGGATACGTTGCGACCAAAACCGCCAACCCAGGCCTTCAGAGTGGTTTGAGCGGCGTCCCTGACCGCCTGAGCACCCTGAAAGAGAGGGTTAGTATTAATACTTAAGGCTACTTAAGATTAACTTAAAATACGAATAGTGAATGATATATCACAAATTATATAGGTCAATGAATTAAATGTGACAAGGTTTAGTATCCGGAGGTGTACTTACTCCGGAGGAGACCTGATCCACTAACTCGTAGCAGATAGTGCAGTTCTCATGGTGCCAAACCGCCAGATCGCTGTACCGGATCGCACAGGTAGCGTGGGTCCGGCAGACCTCGTGCCCACAGGGGTCTTGGAGTACAGCGTTGCAGCCCGACTCCATAAAGTGGGTAGCCTGTAAGGGAAATGATACAGGAGTATCAACACTAACTTGCTGGACTAAGTCCATGATGTGATATATCATAACACCGGAGTGCACCGGAGTTCATAGACAACTTTAAGACTTGGTCTCTACCTGCTCTTCTGCCGTGTAATGTGGTGAGTGTCCGATAGGGTTGGTAAAACTTGAATCAGTTTGTCTCCGGCGTTGCCGAAGGACAAAATATCACCGAGACAGTAGTACCTAACCTATACGCCGGAGCGAGGAGTACTAGGACGGCGGGTGAGGAGCAGGGGGGGACCAATAATTGGTGGTGGGGTGGATAACTTCGCCGTAAAAACTTAACATTAGAATAAGTAGGTGGTGAAATCCGGATGGTGAGCGGGGTCTCCGCCAACTTAGACTAAAACAATGGATGTAAAGAATAAACGTAAACATGCATAAGTATAAAAAGATGCTGGAGCTTTCCTACAGTCACTGGTCTTCGGGTCTGGCAATGCCAGAGCCCCAATCCGCCGGAGCGGGAAGGGTGAAGACTTGGGATAGGAGAGCTCGACCTGAGAACCGAGGAGAACCGAGCGTGTCGTACTCCTCCTTGAAACTCAACTACTATAGGTGTATGAAAGGTATCTGGTTTATCTATTTTCCCCTCTCCGGCGTACACCGGGGATTTCAACCAGTTTACCAGGTCCCATGGACTCTCCCACACGGATTACAGGGGAGGATTATGCCCAGAAATTTTATGCTACTCCGGCATGCAGCGGAGCATCATAAGTGGTCCTGATAGTGTATAACGTTGATACTTATGTATCTATCCACTTACAGGCTACCAACTGTCAGGAGGCCGAGTGCAACGCCGTCCTCCAGGACCCCTGCGGGCACGAGGTCTGCAGGTCCCACGCTCCCTGTGCCGTCCGCCATAAGGACTTGATCGTCTGGCACCACGAAGCCTGCTCCATCTGCTACGAGCTGGTGGAACAGTTTTCGGACAGAGTAAGTATATACCGGTGTAGGTTTTTTCTTTCCTGGTATATACTATCACATAAATTTGTGTTATAAATCTATATAGTTCTAAGTTTCAAATGTTAATGATTCGTCCTCGGGGCTTCGTTGTAAGGATTACAATGACCCTCTTTTTCAGGCTGCCGCCGTTAAGGACGCCGCGTCGGCTACCCTGAAAGCCTGGGTAGCTGGCTTCGGCAACAACGCGTTGAAGGGGCAGCCATATATCTTGGACAAGAGTATGGGTGTCCGGATCTTCCCAGGCGGTAAGTCGACTGGGTATGTGGACCCCGTCGCGGCAGCTCCGACGATCGCCACCATCCAGCAACAGGTGGAGCAGGCCCTGATGGAAGGAGGAGGCCAGGACATCTCGGCAGATGTCGCGACGCTGGACCTCAATGTAGAGCCAATGACAGTAGGTGGGGGTGAGTTATTGGTTGAGGTAGGATTGTTAGGCGCCCAAGGGCTTCCCTTGGACGCTTCTGGATCTTCTTCACCTGTCCCTTCCTCTTCTTCATTCCAAGGCTTCACGGGATCAGAGATCCCCGCTAGGACGCCTACTGCCTCAGTAGTCCCCAAGGTGAAGGGGCAAAGAGAGCAGAAGACCCTGGAGAGGACGTCGTCTTCTTCATCTTCTCGTAAGTCTCCGACTCACCATCCCGGAGCAGAGAAAGCGAAGACCTCTTCTTCGCACTCGAAAGGGTCAAGAGGTAAATCCACTAAAGAGAAGGTCCGCGCTCCTGCCGAGCCAGTACCTTCCTCTTCTACCGGAGCTCCTCCGGTGACCCCTGTCGGGGCCAGTCCTGTTGGTCCCTTCGATCCTGTTGCTTTCACGGCAGGGGTCATGCAACAGGTAGGAGACATGGTCGGATCTTTAATGAATACCAGATTCTATCAAATGTTCGCCCAGATCTCCACCTCGTTGACTCAGTCCGGCCAGTCGATTCAGAATATTTCTGATCGTCTGACGGACCAGGAGAATCGACTGGCAGGGCTGAGCCAAGCACCTCAAGCCGTTCTCCCTGTAGCAGGTGCCGGAGTTGCCTCGTTGCCTGACTACAACACCCTTCCCGCCTTCTCTACGAGCAATCCTTGGAGGGTAGCAGCCTTTGCTCCCTTCAAGGATGGCATGATCTCCATCCCGGACTATGGAACTCGTCGTATCGAGGACTTCGAGTTCCATCCCGCCGGTCTACAACCGCCTTTCATGGGATATGCTAGGCTAACAGAGGCAGCTCTGAACAGGGAAGACGAGATCCCTAAGGAGACTGTTTTGTACAGTCGTGAGAAGCAGGCTCAAAGGGAGTGGGTACGATGCATCTGGAAAAGATTGGGACTTGTACCAAAATACCGCAAAAGAGTTAGACTCCGCAGCATTTTGTGGAAAAGCCCTTTCACAATCTTTGCTACGGAGGAGGAGGCACTCTCCCCCTTCACAACAAAGATAGCCGAGGTCACCATCCAGCTGCCATGAAGGATGAACCTCTCCCTCAGCTTAGGGAATCAGACCCGACGTCCCCTCTCTTTCCAGCCTTTGGGGAACTCTTGGAAGACCTACCAGCAACGTTCACGGTAGGAAAACTCAAACCGGACTGTGCCATGGATCAGTTCGGTGAGAGACTCCCTAGGCTACCGGATAACCTTATCCAAGCCGAATTTGAGGCAAGGACGAGGTTAGGCAGAACTCTGAATTCCCTAGTGATGACAGAGGTTGCTGCCTTGACTTACGGTTCGGAGCCTCTATTCAAGCTCCTGGCAAAGTCACAAACACAGACTGTACAGTCGGACCTGTACGAGTTTGTGGTAGCAAGACGGAACTGCAGGAAAAAACATGTCCTGCAGGAAGCTAACAATTCGGCATGAGGCCGAACAAGCTTGCTTTCTTCAACCATCTGGGGGGCTGACCTCTTTCCCAGAATCAGCTGTAAATGAAGTGCAGCATGAGGCGACCAGGCTTAACCAAAGCCTTAGGGCTCGCTGGGGTCTTTCCAGTAAGAGGAAACCTGAGAATCCTGCTGGCGCCAAGAAACTGAAAAAGACCAAGAAGTTCCCGTCCTTCCAAAAGCAGCAGCAGCAACATTTTGTTCAGGCAGTTCCAGTCTCTCAACCCGTGCAACCGGCAGCTGCGAAGGGTCAAAACCAGCCCATCCTCCTGTTCGACTCCACAAAGCCAACCCTCGACCTCCTACGCGGTTTCCCCGGCTTTCAACCCTGTGTTTGAAAGCCAAGCCTTTTAAGCCATTAATAGATTTGCAAGAGGAAGCAGGGCTAGGGGTGCCTTTCGTCAGAGGGGTGGCGGAAGGGCAACCAACAAGTGGGAAAGAGATCTCTCAGGTAGGAGGGAGACTGTTCCTCTTCCGTCACAGGTGGGGGGTTCAGCAATTGGGCACAGAGCATTGTGTCCAAAGGGCTGGGATGGAGTTGGATCAAAGGTCCCCCTCCATCCAAATCATTCCTTCAATTACCAACAAAGGAATTGACAGATTATGCGAAAGAGCTCCTTCAGGAAGGGGTAGTGTCAAGAGCCAAGCATTTAAAGTTTCAAGGACGCTTATTCAGTGTGCCAAAGAAAGGCTCATCAAAAAGAAGAATAATCTTAGACTTGTCCCGTCTAAACTTATTCATTCGTTGCGACAAGTTCAAAATGCTGACTATCTCGCAGGTGCGGACCTTACTTCCCCGTGGGGCCGTCACCACCTCTATCAATCTTACAGACGCATACTATCAATATCCAGTCGCGAGGCACTTCCGCCCATCCTAGGCTTCAGGTTGGGAGACCCAGGCTCTTTCAAAGTGATGCCCCCCTTCGGGCTGAATGTAGCCCCCAGGGTATTCACGAAAATAGCGGAAGTAGTAGTACAACAACTGAGATCACAAGGGATAATGGTAGTAGCGTACCGCGACGATTGGCTGATTTGGGCGACAACCGTCGAGGAATGCCTCAGAGCCACAGACAAAGTAATCCAGTTTTCTGGTGAAACAATCTGGGGTTCCAAATAAACAGGACAAAGTCCAGACTCACTCCGGAGTCTCGTTTTCAATGGCTCGGCATTCAATGGGACTTGACCTCCCACAATCTGTCAATTCCAGTGGTCAAAAGGAAAGAAATAGCCAAGTCAGTAAGGCAATTCCTCAAGTGCAAATGAGCGTCAAGGAGAAACCAGGAAAGGATCCTAGGTTCACTCCAGTTTGCATCAGTAACAGATGTTCTGTTAAAAGCGAAACTGAAAGACATAAATCGAGTTTGGCGCTCAAGAGCAAAATGTCAAATCTCGAGACAAGTTGTCAGTAATCCCGCATTCTTCGCATCGTCTCCACCCATGGGCGGAGACAAAGAACCTGTCCAAGTCAGTTCCTCTTCAGTTTCCTCCTCCGGCGTTGGTTATCCACACAGACGCCTCTCTAAGCGGGTGGGGAGGATATTCCCAGTTCAAGAAGGTTCAAGGAACGTGGTCATCTCAGTTCCGCCAGCTTCACATAAATGTACTGGAAGCCATGGCAGTATTTCTCACTCTGAAGAGGCTTCTACCAGCAAAGAACTCTCATATAAAGCTGGTCTTGGACAGCGCAAGTATATAGTTGCACTGCATCAACAGGGAGGATCCAAATCAAACATGTGAACCATGTCATGATAGCCATTTTCTCTCTAGCAACCAAGTACAAATGGCATCTATCCTCCACCCATTTAGCGGGAGTAAGGAACGTGATAGCGGACGCTCTGTCTCGATCAGTTCCTCTAGAATCAGAGGTGTCCCTGTACAACAAATCATTCCAGTGGATACGCCGGAGTGTGCTGGGTTTCCAAATAGATCTATTCGCATCTCAAGCGAACCACAAGCTCCCTTGCTGTGTCCCCCAACCTGGACCCTCTGGCCTATTCCATAGACGCCATGTCCATAGATTGGAATCAGTGGGAGAAGATATACATCTTTCCTCCAGTGAATCTTCTATTGAAAGTCCTGAACAAACTCAGGACATTCAAGGGACCAAGTAGCTCTAAGTAGCCCCGGACTGGCCCAAGAGCCAACCTGAGGTATCCTCTGCTTCTGGAATTGGGTCTCCGACCTCGACGGATCCCCAATCCCAAACTATCTCAGTAAGTACAAATGAGGACTGTGTTCGCTTCCTCAGGAATTCTCAAAACCCTAACTTTATGGACATCATGAAGTTTGTGGCTAAAAGAGATGCAAATATTGATCCTCAGAATATTCTTTTCTTAGAATCAGATAAGAGAGAATTAACTTTGAGACAGTTTGATGCTGCTGTTAAGAAGTTAACAACTTTCCTGAAGGAAACAAACGCCAGAACCATGACAGTCAACCTGGCTATATCCTTTTTCAGATCTTTATTTGAAAAAGGATTAACAGCTAGTACTATCACCACTAATAAGTCAGCTTTAAAGAAAATCTTTCAGTTTGGTTTTAAAATAGACTTAACAGACTCCTACTTTACGTCTATTCCTAAAGCCTGTGCTAGGCTGAGACCTTCTGAAAGACCTAGTTCATTTTCATGGTTCTTGAATGACGTTCTCAAGCTGGCTTCAGACACTGACAACGTTTCTTGCACATATATAATGCTACTGAGGAAAACTCTATTCTTACTAAGTTTGGCCTCAGGAGCTAGAATATCAGAACTGTCGGCCCTTTCCAGAGATGCTGGACATGTAGAATTCCTCCCCTCAGGAGAAGTCTTACTGTCTCCAGATCGTAGTTTTCTGGCAAAGAATGAGGACCCCTTAATGAGATGGGCTCCTTGGAAGGTCATCCCTCTTCCACAAGACCCTTCTCTTTGTCCGGTGACGACCTTACGAGCCTTTCTGTCTAGGTCCTAGGACATCCTCTAGATCCTCAGGCCCCCTCTTCATGAGGGAAAAAGGTTGTACTATTTCAATAAAGGGAATTAGGCAACAAATCCTTTACTTTATAAAACAAGCAAATCCTGACTCATTCCCCAAAGCCCATGACATCAGGGCAGTAGCCACCTCCATTAATTATTTCCAGCATATGAACTTTGATGACTTAAAGAAGTATACAGGCTGGAAATCGCCGACAGTTTTTAAGCGTCATTATTTAAAGTCCTTGGAATCTTTAAAATTTCCAGCAGTGGCAGCAGGAAACTACTGCTCAGTAGTTGTAGTCGAAGATCCAGATCTCCTTTCTACCTGCCTCAACTAACAATGCACCTAACCCTACCGTTATGCTCTTTTGGTCCTTCAGCCTTAGCTGCTTAGAAGGATACATATAGTGGTGTGTCCCTTATTTTTTTGCTAGGGGCACCCACAACTATATTGTATATATAATATTTGTAACTGATCGGTGTTGCTCCCCTTATTTTTATGCTAGGGAAGCACACCAGTATATATAATTGAGATGCTTTGTGTAATTTTCATATATATATAAGTTTCAGTGAGTGTTCTTCCTTTATGTACTATTTTATTGAACCTCACTTGTATTAGATAAGTTATCATAAGTTAGTTTAAGTATAATTTTAAGGTTAACTGTATATAATTTATTTCATTAGTTCAAGTTAACTTTATTTTATGATAACTTTTAAGCTCTCAATCAGATTATATTTACCCTTTTTTACTTCCTTTGTTTTATTGAGACCTTTCTCTTTTTTTATTTTTCCAATCTTGTGCTAATTCTCTGGTACTATTTCACGAAGCGACACGAACTGAGCCCAGAAAAGGGATTTTGATGAAGGAAAAATCTATTTCTGGGCAAGGGTTCGTGTCGCCCAGTGAAATCCCCCCCTGTTCCCCGCCCTGCAGCCCAAGATTGGCATCTAACGACAAGGATGGCCACCAGAGGCACTGCAGTCGGCGTGGTGGGTAGCGTAGTAGTAGTAGTTGCTGACTCCGACTGTGTATCAGCTCTCTCAGGAGGGGGATTTTGATGAAGGAGAATTCTAAATGACAAGAGGTTCGTGGTAGTAGTCTCACTTGCCCCAGCTACATACCGACACCCTCTTTTTATTTAGGGTGAGCGAGTCAGTTATTCTGACATCCTCCTGAATTTATTTTTTTCTCTTGTGTAATGTTAGTATCATTTACCTAGAAATAATGAACTTAAGGATTATTTCACTGGGCGACACAAACCCCTGCCCAGAAATAGATATTTCCTTCGACAAAATCCCTTTTTTAACCTAGTACAACATACGTAAATAGGGCACTCAGGAGTGATGAATGTTGATTAAAGATGGTGATGATGAATTAGACGCTTTTTGGAGGCACTGACTCAGGCGATGTGGGAGGCACCCAGTTATCGGAGTAGGTTCCAATCTCAGCAGGGTGTTGATAAGCAAACACCATCATTAACCGAAATGCGGCAATTTTTGGCACTTATGGCACTGATAACTGGTTAATGGCACCTCTCCTGGGTATGTTATGGCACCATAACTATTATTGGCACCTTATGTTGCTGATAACCTAAACTTGGCACCTTATGGCACCATAAATCACCAATTTTCATAAAACTGAATCACCATTAACCATGTCCACAGATAACCAGTGACTACCTATATTTTAGGCAATTTGGGAGGCACTTCTTCAGGGGTTTTGAAAGGCTTTGGAGGGTCCTTCTTTGTACATGTGATGAACATGGTGATTGGTAGCTGCTATCATTGCTTTTTCATGGTAGTGAGGGCTTGATTATAGGGCTACAATGCTGTATCAAGGATCCAATGTTTAAACAAACTCCTGAACATCATTTGCCATTCTCTTAAGTTGGGATAGGCATTCCAAAGTCAGGCCTACCTCCTCCTCCTCTTCCTGATCCTCTCCTTAACCTTGAGTGTCTTCTTCCTCACTGGCAGACTTCATCAGGTCTTCCAAATCCTGGTCTGTCAGGGGGTCAGAATGGATATCAATTAGGGTGCTGACTTCATCCTTGGTGACATCATCAAAGCCAGCACTAAGAATCCTCACCAATTGGACCACCTTATTAATGGCCAAATGCTGAATTTCCTCAGTAAAGAAGCCCTTATAATTATGGACACAATCCACCCTCAACTTACTCTAGCACGCATTCAGGGACTCTTTCTTTATGTCCTTCAGCAAACGGTCGATGACGGACAGACAAAAGGATGTCATGAATTTACGCAAATACTCTTTCAGCATAAACTAACTGTCACGGTCCATTGCATCAAGGTGCTGGAGGGAGTTCCTGATTAACAGTGCCTTGAAGGCACAGATCACGCCCTGGTCCATAGGCTAGGGGAGAGAGGTGGGAGGAACTCGACTTGGACTCTCTTGTAATAAAGATCGAGAGGGTGGCCACCAGCCTTGTTCATGATTAGCAACACCTGGAACTCCATGTCCAAGTCACCCAGGTATTGCCTAACTAGGTGAATGATGCTCTAATGGAACCAGTACTCTGTAAAGACTTTGGTGATCCAGGCCTTGGGATTATGCATCCAGATGATGGGCAGCAATGCCTCATTCTTATTCTTGAGTACCCTGGGACTTAAAAAGATTTGTAAATGAGGCCTGGTTTCAGCATAAAGCCAGTTGCATTCCCCCACATTAGGAGGGTAACCCTGCCCTTCTGTGCCTTGTATTTGGAGGCTTTGGCTTCATCCTTCATTAAGTATGTCTGGGAAGGCATCTTTTTCTACAACAGGCCAGTCTTGTTCTTACTGAACACCTGTTCTTGACAGTATCCCTTCTCTTGAAGAATCTTCTTGAAGGTCTCAGGATACTTCGCGGCCCCCTGTCAGCTCGATTGATTGATTATGTCTGTTAAAAACTGGTGTCACAACATCTCGGTTATTGACACCGAAATAAATTTAGACAGTAGAATTAAATCTAAAATTAATTTAATATAAAAAATCTAAAAATATATTTATATAAATATATTTGTTCAAATATGTTAATTCTTACATAAATATTCTATTATATAATCTAGATTTTGTTGAGGAGGTCAGCCTCCCTCATAAAAAAGGGATTTTGACGAAGGAAAAATCTATTTCTGGGCGATGGGTTCGTGTCGCCCTGTGAAATAATATTTAAGTTCATTATTTAATCTGATTTTGGGTAGGAGGGGTCCAAGCCTAATATTGAATAACCCAGAGAAAAAATAAAAATCAAGAAGATGTCATATTTCCTGTACTAACTACCGTTGTTTTTTAAAAATCGAAAGTCGCTCCACTGATGCTCCCTCTATAAAAGAAGTGTCGGTATGGTAACAGGGGCGAGTGAGACCACTACCACGAACCTTTTGCCATTTAGAACTTCCCACATCAAAATCTCCCACCTGAGAGAGCCGATCCTAAAGGAGGATGCGCCCGCTACTACTACTAATACCCACGCCAAGCGGAGTGCAGCGCCTCTAGTGGTCATCCTTTTCTAAAGATGTCCATCTTGGGCTGCAGGGTGGGTAAAAAAAGGGGTGGGTTTCACAGGGCGACACGAACCCATCGCCCAGAAATAGATTTTTCCTTCGTCAAAATCCCTTTTCTGGGCTCAGTTCGTGTCGCCCTGTGAAATAGTACCAGAGAAACAGCACAAGATGACAATGGAGGGTCTTAATGAAACAATAAAATAAAATTAGAATATAATATAAGTGAATCAAAAGTTATGATACAAAATTTATAATATAAAGGTACTTAAAACTAGCTTAATATAATAAAGGGCAAAGCATAGCTTAGTATAATGGTATCAAAACAAATATTAAAAAAGATCCACTAAAACTAGATTAATATATATACAAAATATACAAAAGTTATTGTGTTCTACCCTAGCATAAAAATAAGGGTAGAAACACTGAAGCACATTTATATGTACAGTATGTGGATGTCCCTAGCGAAAAAATAAGGGACATTCCACCAATATCATCCTAGCGGCTAAGGCTAGAGGACCATGTAGAGCATAGCAGTAGGGTGAGGCATGTTAGACAAGGTAGGTAGAAAGGAGACCTGGATCTTCAACTATAACTACTGTGCAGAGTCAGGGGAAACTATGTTTCCCGCTGCCACTGCTGAAAATTTTAAGGATTCCAAGGACTTCAGGTAATGACGCTTGAAGACTGTCGGTGATTTCCATCCAGTATATTTCTTAAGATCATCAAAATTCATATGTTGGAAATAGTTAATAGAGGTAGCTACTGCCCTGATATCATGTGCTTTTGAATGATCAGGATTGGCTTGTTTAATGAAGTAAAGGATCTGCTGTCTGATTCCTTTTACTGATAAGGTGCCACCTCTTTCTCTCATAAAGAGAGGACCTGAGGATCTAGAGGATGTCCGAGACAGAAAGGCTCTTAAGGTCATTACTGGACAGAGAGAGGGATCCTGGGGAAGAGGAATGACTTTCCAAGGTGCCCACCTTACTAGAGGATCCTCATTTTTAGCTAAAAAAACTGCGATCTGGGGAAAGCAAAACTTCTCCTGAAGGGAGAAATTCCACATGACCCGTATCTCTGGATAGAGCTATACAGTTCTGAAATTCTGGCCCCTGAGGCCAGGCTTAGTAAAAATAGCGTCTTTCTAAGTAACATTATAAATATGCAAGACGAGTTGTCAGTGTCCGAGGCTAGTTTGAGGACGTCATTTAAAAACCATGAAACTGAAGTAGGTCTTTCAGAAGGTCTAAGTCTAGCACAGGCTTTGGGAATAGACGTAAAGTAAGATTCTGTTAAGTCTATTTGAAAACCCAACTGAAAGATTTTCTTCAAAGCTGATTTATTAGTAGTAATAGTGCTAGCTGCTAGACCTTTCTCAAACAAAGACCTGAAAAATGATATGGCTAAGTTAACTGTCATGGTTGTAGTGTCTGTTTCCTTCAGGAAAGATGCCAACTTTTTGACAGCAGAATCATACTGTCTTAGAGTTGATTCCCTCTTATCTGATTCTAGGAAGAGGATGTTTTGGGGATCAATATCTGCATCTTTTTTAGCCGCAAACTTCATGAAGTCCATAAAGTTAGGGTCTTGAGAATTCCTGAGGAAGCGAACACAGTCCTCATTTGTACTGATTGAGATAGTTTGGGGTTGGGAATCCGTCGAGGTCGGAGGCCCAATTCCAGTAGCAAGGGGTACCAATTGCTCTTTGGCCAATCTGGAGCAACCAGAGCTACTTGTCCTTTGAAAGTCCTGAGTTTGTTCAGAACTTTCAAGAGAAGATTCACTGGAGGAAAGATGTAGATCCTTCTCCACTGATTCCAGTCTATTGACAAGGCGTCCGTGGCATAGGCTAGAGGGTCCAGGTTGGGGGCCACATAGCAAGGGAGCTTGTGGTTCGCTTGTGAGGCGAATAGATCTACCTGGAGATCTGGTACACTCCGGCATATCCACTGGAACGACTTGACGTCCAGAGACCACTCTGATTCCAGAGGGACTGAACGGGACAAGGCGTCCGCTATCACATTCCTTACCCCTGCTAAGTGGATGGATGATAGATGCCATTTGTATCTGTTCGCTAGGGAAAAAATGGCTATCATGACATGGTTCACATGTTTGGATTTGGATCCTCCTCTGTTGATGCAGTGAACTACTACTGCACTGTCCAAAACTAGCCTTAGATGAGACTTCTTTGGAGGAAGGAGCTTCTTTAGGGTAAGAAATACTGCCATTGCTTCCAGAACATTTATGTGGAGCTGGTGGAACTGAGTGGACCAAGTCCCCTGAACTTTCTTGAATTGAGAGTATCCTCCCCAACCGGTTAGGGAGGCGTCTGTGTGAATAGTTAACGCCGGAGGAGGATATTGCAGGGGAACTGACTTGGACAGATTCTTTACCTTCGCCCATGGACGAAGTTGGTTGCGAAGGATTTGTGGAATCACTGACAACTTGTCTCGAGATTTGACATTTGCTCTCGAGCGCCAAACTCGATTTACATCTTTCAGTCTTGCCTTCAAAAGGACGTCCGTCACTGAGGCAAACTGGAGGGAACCTAGGATTCTTTCCTGGTTTCTCCTTGAAGCTTGCTTGTTGTTGAGGAATTGCCTCACTGACTTGGCTATTTCTTTTCTTTTGACCACCGGAATTGACAGATTGTGGGAGGATAAATCCCATTGGATGCCTAACCACTGGAAACGAGTCTCCGGAGTGAATCTGGATTTCGTTTTGTTTATCTGGAACCCCAGATGTTCCAGAAATTGAACTACCTTCTTTGTGGCTCTGAGACATTCCTCGATGGTTGGTGCCCAAATCAGCCAATCGTCGAGGTACGCTACTACCATTATCCCTTGTGATCTCAGTTGTTGAACTACTACTTCCACTATTTTCGTGAATACCCTGGGGGCTACATTCAGTCCGAAGGGCATCACTTTGAAAGAGAATGCCTGGTCTCCTAGTTTCAAATCTAGGTATGGGCGGAAGTGCCTCACGATGGGGATATGATAGTATGCGTTTGTAAGATCGATAGAGGTGGTGACGGCCCCACGGGGAAGTAAGGTCCGTACCTGCGAGATGGTCAGCATTTTGAACTTGTCGCAGCGAATGAAAGAGTTTAGCTGGGACAAGTCTAAGATTATTCTTCTTTTTGAAGAGCCTTTCTTTGGCACGCTGAACAAGCGCCCTTGAAATTTTAGATGCCTAACTCTCGCCACAACTCCTTTCTGAAGGAGCTCCTCTGCATAATCTGTCAATTCCTTTGACAGCAGTTGAAGAAATGATTTGGTTGGTGGAGGATCTTTGATCCAACTCCAACCTAGTCCTTTGGACACGATGCTCTGTGCCCATTTGCTGAACCCCCACCTGTGACGGAAGAGGAACAGCCTCCCTCCTACCTGGGGAGCCTCACTGTTGCTGCGTGGGATGGCCTCCACGTCCTCCTCTGAAGTGCTTACCCCTGCTGGTAGCCCTTCCCGAACCTCGCTGGCGAAAGTTACCTCTCACCCTGCTTCCCCTTGAGAACCTATTAAAGGTAGGGAAAGCCTGACTTTCAAACATGGAATTGAAAGCCGGGGAGACGGTGTACGAGGTTGAAGGTTGGTTCTGGGGGGATAGCAAGAGGATAGGCTGGTTCTGAGCTTTCGATGTCGAAGGTTGACCCGGTTGGGTAACTGGGACGGCCTGGACGAAGTGCTGCTGCTGCTGGTGTTTCTGGTATGGCTGGAACCTCTTGGTTTTCTTCAGCTTTTTACCAGAAGAGGGGGGTTCTCCTGCTTCCTCTTGGTTGAGATGCCCCACCTAGCTCTAAGGCTTTGGTTAAGCCTTGAAGCTTCGTGGTGCACCTCATTCACAGAAGATTCTGGGAACAGGTCCGCACCCCACATGTTGGAAGCAAGAAGCCTATTCGGTTCGTGTCGAATGGTGGCTTCTTGCAACACATGCTTACGGCAGTTTCTTCTAGCCATGAAGAAGTCGTAAGCATCTGCCTGAACTGACTGAAGTTGGGACTTAGCCAAGATCTTAAACAGAGGCTCCGTACCATACGAGAGAGCAGCCATCTCCGTTATGACTAGGGAGTTAAGTGATCTCCCTAGCCTAGTTCTTGCATCAAATTCTGCCTGAATGAGGCTATCAGGCAGTCTAGGTAGCTTTTCACCGAACTGATCCATGGCACAGTTCGGTTTCAGCTTTCCTACCATAAAAGTAGCCGGCAGGTTCTCCCAAAGTTCTCCGAACGCAGGGAAGAGAGAAGTGGGTTCTGCTTCCCTGAGCTGTGGAATGGGTTCATCCTTCAAAACAGCATGAAGGGTCGTCTCCACCATCTTTGTCGTAAAGGGGAGTGAAGCCTCCTCCTCCGTGGCAAAAATGGTGAAGGGACTCTTGAAGGCCTGGAGTTTGGTATTAGAACAATCCCAATCCCCCAGACAGTGAACCCACTCCCTCTGGGCATGGTCTCTTGTGTACAGTACAGTCTCCCTAGGGATCTTGTCCTCCCTATTGAGCGCTGTCTCTGTTAGCCAGGCATATCCTATGAAAGGCTGAGTCAATCCGGGAGGGTAGAACTCGAAGTCCTCGATCCTTCTTGTTCCACACTCCGGTATTGAAATCATACCATCCTTGAAGGGAGCATAAGCTGCTACCCTCCAAGGATTGTTCATAGAGAAAGCCGGAAGAGAATCATGAGGCGGTAACTGGACCAGACCAGTACCTCCTACCGGGAAGTTTGCCTGAGGAGCCTGGTTCAGGCTGGCAAAGCGGTTATCGTGTTCTAGAACACGATTGGAGAGGTCCTGGATGGATTGACCTGACTGGTTGATGCTGCTAGAGAGTTGAGCAAACATTTGCTCAAATCTCGTCCCAAGCGATCCAACCATCTCTCCTACTTGCTGTAGGACTCCTGCCGAGAAGGTAGCGGGGTCAAAGGCACTAGGTGCCGCGATCCCGGCAGGGGTCACCGGAGTGGTTCCGGCAGCAACAGGAGACGTTACTGGCTCGGTCGGAGCGCGGACCTTCTCCTTAGAAGCTTTGCTTCTCAACCCTCTCGAATGAGAAGAATGAGACTTAGCCTTCACTGCTCCGGAGTAGGATGCCGAAGACTTTCGTGAGGAGGAAGACGACGTATTTTTGGACGTCGTCTTCTGGAGGGTCTTCTGCTCTCTGTGTCCTTTTACTTTAGGAGGCACAGAAGCAGCAGGCGAAGTAGTAGGGATCTCAGATCCCGTGAAGCCTTGGAAAGAAGAAGAGGAAGGAACAGGGGAAGAAAGATCCAAGGTGCGGCCCAACAGGAAACCTTGAGGCACCCGAAGTACCTACCTCGACTAACAAATCTTCAGCACCTACCGCCATTGGCTCTATATTAATATCCAAAGTGGCGACGTCCGGCACGATGTCCTGGCCTGACACGTTCACGAAGGCCTGCTGCACCTCGCGCTGAATGGAGGCTATGGCTGGAGCTGCTGTGGCGGGATCCACATATCCCGTCGCTTTCCCTCCGGGGAAGATCTGGACAGCCAACTTCTTGTCAAGGATGTATGGCTGTCCTTTGGCGGCGTTCCTGCCGAAGCCGCCCACCCAAGCCTTCAGGGTTGCCAGAGCGACCTCCTTTACAGCAGCAGCCTGAAAGAGAGGACCAATGAAGTCCCTAACGGCGGAGCTATAGCTTATAACTAAGACTTAAAACTAAGATGTATTAGAGATATATGATGGAGGGAGTAACTATCTTGATATCTACTTACTCCATCCAACAGCTGACTCACGAGGTCGTAGCATATGGTGCATGCCTCGTGGTGCCAGACGATCAGTTCGCCATGGGTAGTGGCGCACGGGGCGTGGGTCCTGCACTCCTTGTGGCCACAGGGGTCTTGGAGGACTGCATTGCAGCCCGGTTCCTGGCAATTGGTAGCCTGTAAGTGGAAGGATACATGAGTATCGGGAATACACACTTACAGTCTAAACACAAACTCTGTTGCACGCCGGAGTATGCAAGTCATACCAAAACTAGCCCTCTACCGTAATACGTGTGGTCGCTAGGGCGATCTGGTTGGAGTCTCCGGTGTACACCGGGGACGGAAAAGGGGAGCAACCAGAAGTGGTGAGAGAACCCTAGTGAGGATAGAGATAAACCACGACGGAGAACGGAGGAGGCAGTTAAAGTAAAATAACAACAAAGTATAAAAGAAGCATGTATACTTCATATAGGGAGTAAGACATGCCTCCCTTCCGACTACTAGAGGGGTGCCCGGGTAGGGAAGCAAGCTCCCCTCCGGTAGCGGAAAGAAGGTAGTAGTAGGCAAGCTTTTGAGACCACTAGTAGACTCCTACCCCGGTGGCTGGCGGAGCCAGCTATTATTCCGACAACCGAAGGGGCCCCCGGCTAGTGAGCAGGGGCTCCGTCCGTTGTTGGAGAAATGGAGATGGGAAGGGGGGGGGGGTGTAGGGAGAGCGAACGAGACACACCGGAGAGAGCCGAGGCGGCCGGAGGGAGGGTTGGCCAACCCCAACCCCCTTACACATCGGAGCTCCCCGGTTCCCGAGACGACAAAGTGGTCACCCAGACTCCCAGCTGACCGGGCTTCCCAGGAGCCCCCTCGAGAGAGAGAGAGGGAGGGAGGCGCTCAAGTGGTTGCCATGACAACCGTGGTGAGCACAGCCAGACCCCCCCCTTACCACGCGGAAGGGAGGGAAGGGAGCTGGGTAGGGCGCCCAGTGGGACACGTGATCGAGGGTGGACCAAGAGGCGATAAGCAACACAACCACTAGGCTAGTGACCACACGAACCCAACTGTACCAAGTGTGAATGAACACGAAGGATAAGATAAAGCCAAGGTACTGGGCGCCCTAAAAGCTAGCCTAACACTGAATAAATAATACTAGATAAAAATAGGCAAAAATAAGCACATACATCGTAAAAGAATGCAAGGAACACACGAGTGAGAGAGACAGAAGTCCAGGAGAAGACGAACCGCTCCGAAGAACAGTCGACTACTCGGAGCCAGCTGTAGCCGATGAAGAGCAAAAGCTGGGATGCTGGACTAGGGAAAAAACACTATAGCCCTAAATACCTAAACCATAGAGATAACTGGGTGACAAAGGTATGGGCTGTGAATTCCTAAATTCTATAATACTATGTAAATAAACAGAGAAACGCGTAATAAGAACCCATGAAAGGAAGAAAGACATCCCAGTATGGAAGACTGGGAAATCTTAACAACACGAGGCGGGCTCATGGCCGCCACGAGTCAACCGGGTGACCGTATGTAACCTAAAAAACGGAAAATACTGGTCCCTGGAAGACAAAAATACAAAATCTTGACCTTTCGGGTACTTAACTTAGCCGCGGCAATAGCAGAGCGTTCCATCTTGAGATAAATCCAAAATAGCGATCACAACACAAGAGAAGATAAAACGCGTGTGTCGGAAACGAGCTAATAGAAAAGAATGACACTAGAGGCGTTGCACTCTGCTTGGCGTGGGTATTAGTAGTAGTAGCGGGCGCATCCTCCTTTAGGATCGGCTCTCTCAGGTGGGAGATTTTGATGTGGGAAGTTCTAAATGGCAAAAGGTTCGTGGTAGTGGTCTCACTCGCCCCTGTTACCATACCGACACTTCTTTTATAGTGTGAGCGAGTCAGTTATACTGACATCTTGATTTTATTTTTTCTCTGGTATTTATTAGGTTATTTACCCTAGAAATAATGAACTTAAGGATTATTTCACAGGGCGACACGAACTGAGCCCAGAAATATATAACTGCTCTATATTACAATCCTTTCCAAAAATTGTAGAGAGGATAAAATTACCTCCTCTATTACATCCCCAAGACAGGAACCTATGTCTCAAATTCCCAAGTCTGGGACATTCAACCAGCAAATGTCTCACAGTCAGGGACACAGTAGAATCATCGCAAAATGGAGGATTTTCATGGGACATCAAGAACCCATGGGTGAGTTTTGTATGTCCAATCCTCAATCTGCACAACATCATTTCTTGTCTCCTTGGCATATACGGATATGACCAAGGAGACACTGATGAAGTGATACTGCGCATTTTTTGATTAGTTAAAATATCCTCCCATTGGGATTGCCAACATTTTTTAATTCTCTGACCTACTAGAGGGTACAAATCCCGATATGGTAGTAGGCATCTTGTGGGTTCTGGGGAGCTTACCGCAGACTTTGCAAGTTGGTCAGCTTTCTCATTCCCAGCCACCCCAACATGGGAAGGAACCCAATAACACTTTATTTCTTTCCCTCTTCTTTTTAGTAAAAGCAACCATTCCAATATATCTAAAATCAGAGGGTTTAAAGAGTTAAAAGATTCCAGCGACTGAAGAACACTTCTTGAGTCACAATATATAATAAAATTATTTTCATTCCGAATTAAAACTTCATTTAAAGCCTTTAAAATTCCATATAATTCTGCTGTAAAAATCGATGCAACAGATGATAACCTGCCGCTTCTCTCTACATCAGGGAAGGCTACACCAAAGCCGATGCCTGCATCGGACTTTGAGCCATCCGTGAAAACTGCAGTGGAGTTATCATGTTGCAAAGAGTGTTCTAAAAATATTGACTGCATGGCCTCACTGGAAAATTCTGTCTTGGTAAAATTAAAATATCTACAAAATTTTACATCTGGAAAGTTCCAGGGGGAACTAACTAAATATTTTGCTGGTAAAATCTCGATTCTTGGCATATTTAATTCACGGACAATGACATTTACTCTAAAAGCAAATGGGTGAGGTTGCTTGGAGTGACTTTCATAAAACTGCCAATGCTTTGTCAGCTGATGCTGTTTCCTTGTAGGAAACAGACTTTAGGTGGAACCGCTTCTGGAACCATTGAGACCTTCCTTTGCTCGCGTGAAAACCTTAAGCAGCTGATGATGATCCCAGTTGTGGCTCTTCCTCCTCCTCATCATCATCATCATCATCTTTTTCAGGCACAGGCTCATCAAAGCCCAAGAATTCTAATTCCCCTTCTTCATCACCTTCCTGTACTTCTAGATCAATGCCTTCCTGTTCCTTTACATTACATTCTGCGTTCCGTAGCAGTTGATAGCTGCTGGTAAAGTTGTCACGCTTTCCTGTGCATGATTTTGGAGTCAAGGGACAAGTTCTTATGGCAGTCCTTGGTCCAGTACCCGAGTGCAGATTCCATCCTTACGATTGTTTTATCTCACACTGTCGACACTATTTTAGCTGTACCAAAGTAGCTAATCTTACACTTTTTCTGATTTCCCTTTCTTTTTTCTTATTGTATCTCACTGTGCTGTCATTCATATTAAAATGGTGGCCAAGCCAACCACGGCAAAACTTATACCCTCCTTCAACATATTGAGAACTTTCACCCTCTCGTCAAGCTTCATGACTGCCTTCTTTCTTTTATGATCTTTCTCAGAAGCTGTAGAAGGAGCAGGGTGCTTTTTAGGATTACATCCACATATATCAGTATATCTCTACACAGTGAGGCTGATGAAGGAGAGATGCGCAGTACCCACAATTCTGTCTTCGCGAGATTGAACTCGGATTTCAACCAATTAAACCCAAGTGTACATTCTTTGAGCACCAAGGAAAATGAATGCTGCTCCTGGATTGGCTGCTTTGCAGACGACAGCCAATACTAGTCTATTGAGTATCATTTCGTCTGAGTACTGCTCTAAGAAAGCATCACTCCGTCATGCAATTTGTTTATCTGAGGTAAGGTGGCTTAGGTAAAGCATCTTTTAAGAAAAACAAATTAAGTTATGTGTTGAAATTTTGCTGTGTTTACTAAACTTATTCAGTGCTGTAATATTTAAAAATTAATCAATCTTTTTTCATCATAAAAAATGTATTTAGTCACAAAAATATATTTAGTATGTATGCATGAAAATACTACGTACCGCAGATGGAAAGATATGTACCCTGCTATTCCCATTGTCTCGTGTATTTTAGATATGCCCAGAATACTTATATTATCATCCTAAAACACCTTATGTACGTACGTATAACATTGAAAAACCATCATAAAACAAAACATTTCATAAAACGTACAGTATGCGCAGATTATCAATGCGCAATTTATGCCCAATTGACCCAATGCTGTTCAATGTTCTATCGTTTGGGTGTTTTTTGCGTGTGCGGTACGGTTTATACTACAGACTAAGAATATTTTTTAAAATGTCCTCTAAACGTTCTGCTTCTACTAAGGCTTCTGGCAAAGAGCTCAACTGTCAAGAGGCCCTTACAGTTAATGATAGATAAGGAGAAAATAGATATGATTGTTATGTTAAGAGAGGGCAAAAGTCATGGAGAAGTAACAGCCCATTACCATATGACTGAAAGTGCAGTTGCCTGCATGGAGGACAAGTATGAACAGGGTAAAATACTTGTGGTCATTCTTGGAAGAGAACTTGCTGCCCTCTTTGCTACTATCCCACCAACAGATGAGGACTTTGAAGAATTTTGTGGTCTGCATAATTTGACCAGGGAAGTTAGGCAGATATGGACAATGGTCAAGGCATGGGATAAGAACAAAGAAAGGGCCGCAAATTTTATCAGTACTGTTAGTGAACTAGTGAAGCATGTATTATTACCTCCATATGATGCAACCTCGCGAAATCCCTGACGAAGCGCCTCCTTAAGAAGGTGAAGGGCCACCTTCAGAGGAGATGTAACTCCTCTACTTTGCTGTGCACAACTAATATCATCATCTATAATTAACATTCATCACCAGTAAGTACCCACTTGTTTTAATATTATTATTATAATATTGATGTCACATATTATACAGTAAATATATAAGGCAGTCCCCGGGTTACGACGGGGTTTCCGTTCTTGAGACGCGCTGTAACCCGAAAATCGTCGTAAGCCAGAACATCATAAAAAATCTTAAGAAAACCTTACTTTTAATGCTTTGGTTGCATTCAAAACTATGTAAACTGCATTCTTATTGCATTTTTTATCAAAAAACCTTCAAATATTAATTATTTTGCATTTTTGGTGTCATATTTCTTCTGCAGATGAGCATTGTAGGCGTCGTAACCCTGGAACATGCGTCGTAACCCTGGAAATAATTTCCAATGAATATAATTGAAAAGTGCCTTAACCTCGGAACGTCGTAAGCCGAACCCATCGTAACTCGGGGACTGCCTAATATAAAAATACAGAATATTGCTGTACGAAAAAATTTGCGTCCGCAAATAGTGGGGACCCACAAATATTTTTATAGATTTCCACAGAAAAACCCACAAATGAGCGAGTCCTCCTGCCAATAATTTTTATATAGGTTCCACAGAAAAATCCAAGAATCTCGAGAACACGAATATGGGGGGTTCTCTGTTTACTAGTATATGAGTTTTGTAAGTTTTCATGATGCTTATATGGCAATGGTTTTGGGTATTACATTATATTTGTATAATGCCATGAAGAGTATGCTTTATTCCTTGTAAACAAGGTTTTTAGATGTATAACTGAATTAAAATGGCATAATGAAAATGTGCTTTATAAAAGGTGATGCAAATTGCCCCCTTAAAAACATCATAAGTTTAAGGATGCATGCAAAAAGCAAATATGACTCTTTAATTTTACTAATGATATGAGGTATAAATATAAACTTCTGAATCCCTATCCCAATTTAGCTGAACTTTCACTAGGTGCCAGGTGAGGGAGTTATCTGTCTTTATTGCTACAACCCTCAGATAATAACCTTGACTCAATTTATTTTTGCTCCTTTACTTTTGTAATTGTGCATCATGATTTGTTGTTCATGCTTGTGAATCTGGTGATAGGTTAAATACGTGCTTTTTTTTTTGGGTTTATGCAGTTTTTGTATGTAGCGTGCACCCATGTCCCATAGATTGTGTGATCTATCTTCTTCTTTCCCACTGTTATCCCTACTCTAAAGGGTCGGCTGCTTGATGCGCCTTTCCTTACATCAGGCATGGTTTATCATTTGGCAAAGGGGTGTTTATGACTGCATGCCCTTGCTGTCATCAACCAAAGTTATTGGTAGTGGGCCTCGCCTTTAACAAAAAAGTCCACCTGCAAGACAGCAGTTTCCACAGTTATTGGTGGGCCTCGCCTTTAACAAAAAAGTCCACCTGCAAGACAGCAGTTTCCACAGTTATTGGTGGGCCTAGCCTTTTACTAAAAAGTAAGACTGCAAGACAGCAGTTTCCACAGTTATTGGCAGTGGGCCTAGCCTTTTACTAAAAAGTAAGACTGCAAGGCAGCAGTTTCCACAGTTATTGGTGGGCCTAGCCTTTTACTAAAAAGTAAGACTGCAAGACTGCAGTTTCCACAATTATTGGCAGTGGGCCTAGCCTTTTACTAAAATGTAAGACTGCAAGGCAGCAGTTTCCACAGTTATTGGTGGGCCTAGCCTTTTACTTAAAAGTAAGACTGCAAGACAGCCTTTCCACGGTTATTGGCAGCCTAGCCTTTTACTAAAAAGTAAAGACTGCAAGGCAGCAGTTTTCCACAGTTATTGGGCAGGTAAGGCCTAGCCTTTTTACTAAAAAGTAAGCTGGCCAGGCGGCCAGTTTCCACAGTTATTGGCAGTGGGCCTAGCCTTTTACTAAAAAGTACGACTGCAAGGCAGCAGTTTCCATAGTTATTGGTGGGCCTAGCCTTTTACTAAAAAGTAAGACTGCAAGACAGCAGTTTCC